>NC_092022.1:1660000-1960000 GCF_042242105.1 Pempheris klunzingeri
CTTGTTGCATTATCAGTAGATTTTCACCACTAACATCTCCATTTTGTTTTATATTGTCATATATTGTTTTAAGAGTTTATTTCGTTCAGTATTGTATTGTTGTTCACATAATATTTTCTTGACATTGTCGTAGTTGTTCTTTCGCTAAAGCCGACTGAACTCACTGAACTGAATTTGACAGACAGAAGGAAGCTGAGCTGTTGAGAGAAACAGCTCAGATAATGAAGCTAAAGTAGAGGCAGGCGTTTCTCTGCATGTTGATGGTGAGACAGAATGGTTAATCAACACAAGTGAAGTGTGTCCTCTGAGCTTTTAGTGGGGAAATTTGTAATTTGGTCAAAATGGCCAGATGCACCATAATATGTGCGAACCTTTAGGGAGGCTGAAGTGAATGCAGTATAAACTTTGTTGGTCTCTTTCCTGCTAATGCTACACAGCATTCCTATGCTGCCAAGCATTTTTAATTCATTTATTTTTAGGACAGAGTTTGCAAACAGCTGGTATTTAGAAGGGCAATAAGCAACTGGGAGAACTGAGTTTAAGCTCTTGATTCGCTGTTTCAAAAAGTGATGAAATAATGCAATCACAGATCGTTTCTTTAAAAGAGTACAAAGAAAGATGCAGTTAACTTTCTTCTCACAATGTATTTGGGAATAATGTGTGATCTGGTCTAATAAACAGACCTTGCACAACATCAGACAGATCCAAGGACCAGAGGGAGGACGACCAAGCTTTTATCATCAAAAGTTCTCGCGTAGAACAAAGATGACATGCACATGCTTCAGGAAACAACACGGCGGAGTACTTTTACCTGCACTCAGCAAGTAAAGACTCGAACTGAAAGTGAAAACTTCAAAGATAGGAAACACTTCAAAGTAAGAAAAATAGGTTTTTCTTTCACGCCGCAGTAGTGCATGAAGTGGTGCTTCCTCATATCCAATTCCTTCTTTGGCAGTATTGTAGCTACTGTAGCCTCCAGTTGTCAACGGCTACTGTGTGAGCCAAATGAAACATGCACATTCGGTTGGTGCGGTTGTGATTGGCTTGTTAATGTGGTGCTGTCTTGTTTTTTAACAAAGCTGGGATGTTGCTGTGTGACATACTGTAGCACTGTAGGTGACTCTAAGCTGTCCTGTATTTATCTGAGAGAGACCATGAAGTGTACTCATCTCAGCAAGCTGAGGAAGAAAAAATGACTATCCATCCCAGGGAGGAACACATGCTAGGCACAATTATGGCAATACTAAGCTGGAAGTGCTGGTCCTGCTGTCGTGGTGCACCCCCTATTGGGAAGGCTGGCATGGTTCTTCTCTTTCACTACCTGGATCACTCTGCAGCACTCAGTAGCTCAACCGGACTCACTGAGCTTCACTTGTTTCACCTGGTGATGAAGTGCAAGGTTGCAACTGGTTCCTTTGCGTTCCCTTGGTGGATTTGTAGGCACTGATGGGTTGGACCATCTGCAGCCACACTTCCCACAGATTATTTGCTCGTTAGTCGTTGCTGCTTTATTTCCGTATTATCTCTCCTGGGTGGTCCATCTTCCATCCGGCCTCTCGGTGGACCACTGGGCTGTTTTCTCATGCTCACAGTAATCACTGGTGTCCCAGAAGAGCGTATCTGGAAGCACAGGTATTTGCTCCCTGCAGGGCATTCCTGCTCCCTGCAGGTGGCCCCGTGATCCCTCTCTGTCTCGCTTTGTGTCCTTTCTTCTGAGTCGAAGCCAGAGGCTCCCTAGCTTCAGTGCCTTCCTTTGCCTGGATCTGGTAATTTCATGAATCTTCAGGATTTGTTGGATGGATCTTCTGGTGAAGCCTCTGTAGTTGCTTCTGTGCATGTGGCAGACTGTGCTTCTCCTTCTTCCTCTAATGCCCCATGGGCCATAATTCGGGTTATAATCACAGTTCTGGCAAAGGTTGACGGCAGGACAACATGTGGCCGTGTGCAAGTTGTGGTGATTTTGATATGCTATATGTTCCTGGGGGGATCTTGTTGTGGACCTGGCAGCCCTTGATGCCTCTCGCACAGCTGGAATGAATGCTTGGCTTGGCTACGCTCATGCAGCGCTCCAGCAGTTGGCAGTCTGAGAGACTCCTGTGTGTCTGTAGGACTGTCGAATATATGCACCTCGTCTGGCAGACTTTTTGATTGTACTTTGAAAGCAGGATCCTCTTAAAGGACTCCATGGACTCTCTTCTGCCTAGCATCAAAACACACACTTCAAGGATTGGTATGTTAACGTTTAGGTGTGCTTGTGTTGGTGCACTGTCAAAATAAAATGCATTTCCCTTATATCATTTCATGGAATCACTGCAATGGCCTGAAATATTCTGGACATATTCTGAGATATACTGTGTGTGTGTGTGTGGTCATCTTTGGCACAATGCAATGATTTCTCACGATTGCATTTACTGTATTTCTTTTTAGCCGTGCTCATAATAGCACAAGGTTGTCCTGACTGTGGTGACAGGCTGGTATTTGTGCGGCAAAATCCACAGCTGGAGGAACCAAAGCATCGTCACCCTGACAACAGCTCAGATGAAATGACTTCTCTTCTCTCTAAAAACATGTTTGATTTCTCTGTTCTTGTCTCTGTGTCCTTGCAGTGGTATCTTCAGTGTGAGGGACTAAGATGCAAGGAAAACATGAATGTGTCTGGCTTTTAACTTAAAGTTAAGGACGGTGGGTATTTTTTCCCCAAAAGCTACAAAGAGAACGGTGATATGATTCACTGAAGAAATACAAGGATATTAAGGTTCTTTTCCTCTCTTCTGAGCTGTGATCAGTGTTTCTCATGTTCATTTGAGTCAGCAGTGGTTAACAGGTAGGTTATTTTTGTGTTCGTTACAGTATGAGCAGATACTACCTAATATGGATGAATATAAAATATTTTTTTCCTGTTTTCTATTCATTAAAACATGACAGTTTATTTTCATTTCTGTTTTCTCATAGTTCTCAAGATGAGCCATTACTAAAACCAGTTGAGTCTGAGGTGACTGGAGTGAGCTACACAAGTGGCAAAATCATGACAAATAAACCAAACCAAATCTAACTAATAGAGTTTAATTTGCTTCAGAAGCAGAGCTGCAGGCTGGTCTGCAGCAATACATTTCTTTAAATCAGAGTCTTCCAGACAGAAGGATTTCCTTTGTTTTGTACCTTCTGTACCTGCAGAACAACAAATCACAATCTGATACACGGTTCAAAAAGGAAATTAAGTGTCACAAAAAACAAAAAAAAACAACAAAATCCAATTTCACTGTCAGAGTTGGCATGGTGGGAATAGGAGCCACATGCACAAGACAGAACAAACGGAGGTAAAGTTCAATGGTTTAAATCCAGTAACTTAGAGGTTCTTTATACACGATCGCAGCATCTCAGACCAAAACCAATTTCTCATTAATTCTGCACACAGCTGCTGACTGACAGTCACGCTTAGCTTTCATGCTACTGTGTTATCTCTGTAGCTTAGCTGAGTCTGTCGCTGGGCAGCGATTTGCTCACTGAACGACTCCCTGACTCACATGCAGAACACGCACGGTGCAGCCGTCATGGCAAAACAAAGCTTAGATTACAACACATGCACACAGAGGGAGTGTGACTTATTTCTTTATATAGCAAGCAGTTGATTAATGCTGTATTCTTGTTCTGAATGTTGAGTATAGAGAATGTAGAGAACTTTTAACTTAATCTGGTGTTACAACCCTGGCTCACAGGTTGCAACAAAGGAGAGAGTTCACACAGAAGTACCAAAAAGAGATTTATTTCCACAACGTAACTTAACAGAAATATACGGTGGCCGGGAGGTGCAAAACAATTTTACAATGCAAGAAACACTTTTACAAAGCTGGAGACAAATTTACATTTTAGAAAACATTTTTACAAATCAGAAAACAAAATTACATTGCCATAACACATTTACAAGTCCTGAGACAAATTTACATTTGAGAAAACAAATTTACAAGACGTGAAACACTTTTACAAACGCCGAGACAAATTTACAAGTAACTTTTTCAACCGGAAAGGGAATGTACCGCGTTAATCAGCTTATATGTTCGCCACAAAACGGGCAAAAGACCGCTTGACTTTCTCAAATGTAAATTTGTCTCAGGACTTGTAAATGTGTTATGGCAATGTAATTTTGTTTTCTGATTTGTAAAAATGTTTTCTAAAATGTAAATTTGTCTCCAGCTTTGTAAAAGTGTTTCTAGTATTGTAAAATTGTTTTGCACCTCCCGGCCACCGTAGAAATAGGACCGTTCTTAACGACAAGGCCAGTCAAGTCGACGCCCACTTCTCCAGAGTCCGGATGGAGAACAGCAGGGTAGGAGACGCATCACAAGGCCGTCACACTGGTAAGGAGGTAAGGTCCATGGAGTAGGGGGAAGAGTCTACGGCCCGGAGGGACGGGAGAGCAACGCATATTGTTCTCTGTGTAAATGCTTTTACTTGATTTAAGAAGCATTTGTATTACTTTACACTGAAACACTTCTGTTGCACTTGTTGTAAGTTGTAAAAGGAGAATGACTAACACTTGGGGAGCCATGTGGTTTTCATATGTTTGTGCCAGTACTCTGTGATCTCTGGATTTATTTTGGAGCTGCATCTTTATTAAAAAAAACAAGTAGAGGGAGGATTGAGATGTGAAAAGGCTGCTTGCTCTTTATACTTCCCCCAGATGAACAGAACTGTACCTTATATTTTTACACCCGTCTTCACCGAACCTGCACTTGATCTTGTTCACACTCGACATGTTTGATTAACCCACAAAACCAGTACAGTTTAGAGTATCAGACTCTGTAATCCCTCTCTGGTCCATAAGTATCAGGCTTATTTTGTTTTGAAGGGACACCATGAATACAAATGGGCTCCGTTCACAATGTAGTGAATCAACATTATTTTGTATTCACTGTGGTATCTCAGTCTTGCATTTGCTTTTGCAGACATGAGACAAAAGGACAAACATCGCTTTTCCCGTCATCTGTATGGTTTGGGTAACACATTATTTGGAGGCAGCCCATTTCTCGTAAATGGACATAAACAAATGAGCACAGTGCTGTACTGTCTGTCACAGCACAGACATGTCACACCATAAAGCTTCACCTCTATAGAGGCACTTTTAGTCATTCCATTTCATAAATTTGAATTTAAAAAATGCAGGGTCGTCCGGCAAAAATGGCCAAAGTTGTCTATTCACGTCCAAGCCAGTGCATGTAGATTACTTTGTAATGTGAATGCTGCATCTCTAGTGTTTAACCGTGCAATCATCTCTCAAAGTGTTATAAACAGCTGTGCAGTGTTTGGATGTCTGACAAACCTTTTAAATGCACTGAACTATTTCTCAAACTGGAATTCCTGGATTGTTTTTCATTAGCTATTTGAGATTCCAACGTAACTGTTTTTCCATGGATGCTAAATAAAGTCATCCAATGTGTGTGTTTACATGCCCAAAAGCATTGAATCAGAATGTAACTTACTGTAAATGCAGCTATTGTCTCACAGATACCAAAAGCAAAAAGCCCCTATCGTTTTAGCTGTCATTTTCAAATGGTCTCAACATTATCACTGAGCTAGAAGAAGAAGAAGAACTTTATCAAACCCACTGGAGGAAATTACATTTTTTCACTCCATTGTTATTCACACACACACAGGCCTGAAATACACACATGCACATAGTGGTGTTAGAGAGGCTGAGTTAGTAGATATGCTTGCAGTGTGCAGCATTGTGTTCTGCGTCCTGATTGGCTAAGGGACTGTAGACCAATGTCAATCAATCTCCTCCGTGCCGTGTCTCTGTACAGTACAGAATGCGTTCGGCTTGCCAAATTTACATCAATGTTCAATCACTAGCAGTGTGACTTTTAAGTGCTGCCTGTTTGCAAGACAAACAAACAAGTCAAACAAGAGATTCATTTTGCACTGCTACTGTATTTTATTGCTTGTTTTTATACCTGTTTTACACCTGTTTTATCTATTATATTGTATGTTTTATTTGTATTCTGTACGGCGACCTTGTGATCTCTGAAAGGCGCCCTAAAATTAAAATGTATTATTATTATTATTATTATTATTATAAATGTGAGAAAATGTTAATGCCTGTCTGAGAAAAGTCTATAAACTGTATGGTGAGGGGTTTTACAGCCTTAAAATATAAATAATAATTGTAAAAGCTGACTACTTTGCGGATTTTGCCTATTGCGGGTTATTTTTAGAACGTAACCCCCGCAATAAACGAGGGACCACTGTGTATGTGTATATATATATATATATAATTGGCCGCTCTGTACCTGAAATGTACCACACAGGACAATCTGTACACACATTCTATAATGCAGCGCTATAATAAATGACTTTGCTTTGCTGCCATTATGACAACCACTAGACAGCTCTGTCACTTGAATGCAACACCGTCTGCTACACTGTCAACGGCACACACACCACAGACGCTCTCTCTTGATTAAAATAAACACAAAGAATAAACACTACAAATCAACACAGTTCTGTTGTAATGGTTAATTCTGACAAATGATTTCATTATTTCATTGTCATTACTTCAACGGCAATTACCCATTGTCCAATTTCTGATTAACACGCAACCGTTTCTCATCACACAATCAATTCTCATTTCTTTCCAGCCATTACTTGTATCACCTATTAGCTTTTCTTAGTTATTCAACTGTCTGCTCTCGTGCTGGGCTGTAACGCCTCTGTTGTTCTCTGAATCTCCCACTGCTGCTTTCTATATTAGGTTATTTAAACAGCTACAGTGAACAATATATATATAATATAATATAATATATATATATATAATCGGTTGTCCCTGGATGTGGATACAGTGCAGACAGTAACTAATAATATCACTTTACCCACTGACGCCTAGTGGAGCAAATCACCAAAAACACGGAGTGAATGAAGAGAAGAAGAGAGGGAGCAAATCAGAGAAAGAAAATTATATTTCCAGATTGTTGTGTTTTAAAGCATAAATGTTAACACCTCCACCAAACCCTGCAGGAAGGTGTGTAATTACCAGAGTGTGTGTGTGTGTGTGTGTGTGTGTGTGTGTGTGTGAGAGAGAGAGAGAGAGTGTGTAGCTCAGACCTACAGCTCTTCACAGACCTGTGTTTTTATCGACTCCTGGCCTGACAGTGCGCTCGTTCATAAGTGATGACTGAGAGGTATCACTTTTGTAGTGAGTTCCACCAGAGGTTCTTAGTTCCTGGAGGTGGCTGAACAAAATAAATATGATAATTCCTCCTAACTAATAACTACAGCTGCAGGACAGGCCAGTGCACTTACATTCAGATCTGAATGACAACATACCTGTCTCTGAAGCATTTGCTAAAAGTGTTAAAGTGATTAAAACTAACACGCTCTTCGATATTTGTAGGGATGGCATTGCACTGTTGCAACAAATGAAGCCTTAAACAGCCTCTGCTCACTGGTGATCTTGCTTGTCTCGCTCCATCATGAGCAGTTGGATTAACTTGTTTAAGGGGGAGGGGGCAGCCAAGCCACGCAGTCCCTCATGGAGCTCAATAACTTCTATTTTTCTACACCGCTGGACCGGTGGTGTGAGTTGGAGCATGGAGCTCCATCAGTACTGTATTCCTTGAGATGGCTCGATCAATAGCTCTCAGTGCTTTGACGAGGCCGACTCAGATGTAGATGGATCGTGTTTGTGGCCGTGTTCCACCGCGTCTGCGGAATACAAAGACCTTTTGAGTTGATAAAAGTGTAATGACTCCCCTCAAGCATCTTTTGAGTGGTCAGATTGTTTTTATTGACTGCTGCGTCACACATTTTAATTTAAATGACTCTTTTTTTTCTTTGTTGTTTCAGATAAATAAAGCTTTTCATTATTCAAAGGAGTTTTTCTTACTGGCTGCATCCAAATTTAAATGTGGAAATGATCAATCCTGCCTCTGTCTTGCTCTGTAAAGACATACAAATATTATACATTATTATTATTGTTGTTGTTGTTATATCATCACTTTATTTCCCAGGGTATTAAGTTCCTTGCTATATTATGGGGAAATCATCAGCCATACAAAAAAGTAATTATTTTCCATATTGAATTTGTTTGTTGCCCGTATGAGCAGTATTCAGATTAACTGCTTCACCTTCATAGCTTCAATTTATTCCACACAGGCCTTCAGATACCTCAGTGTTGCCGTCAAGGACACGCACAAAGGCGGTAATTCAGTGAGCATCTTGATTGATATAATCACCGACCTCTTCTGCAACACAAACACAAGCAACCTGAAAGGTCCGTGTAATTACACACAAATTAAAATATGAGTCTTAACTCATGCCGGTTAATCAATCTCCTCACGAGGGCAAAGCGTAACAAATCTGAGTGATGAGCAAACGACTGAGAGTGTAACCTCATTAACACAAACAGTGATAGACAACCTGCAGACACACACAAAGACAGAGGCTGAGCACAAGAAGCATGTTAAATCGTATCGGTGTCACATCACAGATGACGTTTGCCCTTTTAGCAACAAGAGCTTGATCTACTGTGGATGACGCTGTCTGAAACGTCTAACTATTGGGTTATCATGAATTTTGTACAGATATTCGTGGTCCCCAGAGGATGAATCCTAAATACTGCGATGATTCTCTGACTTTTCAGCTAGCGCCACCACCAGGTCTCACTTTTGACTTATCCAGAGAAATATCTCTACATCTACAATATGGACTGGCATAAATACTGGTTCGGATTCATTCATGTTCCCCACAGGATGACTTGTAATCACTATGGTGACTCCCTGACTTCTCATCTAAGGCAGCTTGTCCAATATTTGCAAAATTAAAGACATGCCCATCGGCCTTGGTGGACTTTGTGTTTAGCGCTAATTAGCAAATGCTAGCTTGCTAACATGCTAAAGTAAGATGCTAAAAAATTGTAACAGCGAACATGCTAGCGAGCTAACATTAGCACTCAAGCACTTTAGCTGCCTAATCTTACCCGAACCTTAACCATAGATTATTTGCTATTACCATAATCTCTCCTAAACTTTAATCATGCATCAGTTACCATGTAAAGATATTATAGGAAGTGATTTTTTTTTTAATGTTATTGAAGGTAACCAAAGATTTCCATCAACATTCAGGGATTCCAGTTGTTGCATCTCGCTGCACTCATCCATTTGCTTGTACTCTGTACAGCCTTACGCTTGAATTCTTTCTGCAGACGATTTAGTCCAGAGCTCATCATCATTTAAGCTGTGATGTTTTCAAGGTTTTATCTTTCTGTCTATCTCTTAGTCATGCCACGTGTGCATGCGTGAAGGTGAGGCTGCAGTAGGTAATGATTAATGTTTATTCATCCATTTTTGATATGTTATACATTCTTATGATCAAAAGAGTACAAAGCTGCAGCCAGGAGCACAACTTAATGTGTGCTAGGACAGGTTTACTGAGCAACTGATCATACCAATTGTTTTAATAAATGTTTTATAAGTTGTATTTGATTGTTTTCTAATGTTTAATCAATCCATGACCAATGCTCCCATGTAGTATGTGATATTCCCAGTAGCTGCTTCATGTGTGTTGATGTAAATAATTTGCATTTAAGACAAGTTTTAAAGGCCTTGAGGCTTTTAACACTCCTTAAAGACTTATTATACAGGCAGCACTGCTAATATATTCACTGGTAAATATTACTGCACAACTTTACTCATCAGCATCTAAGATGATCTGGGAATTAGAGAGAGAAAGAAGACTCCAAGACTTTCTGAAACATCTGGTCATCCTGCAGATGGGCCAAAGTGGACTTAACGTAACACAAATATAAATGTATTCGTTAGTAAAATTCTTCTACGGTCAGTTCAGCAGATGTAACCTATTTGCTGGAGGGAAATTACAATGAAATTACAATGAAGTCCCTCGGGCCTTGAACAGTGCATGTTTTATTAAGCTTGGTGCTTAAATGTGACAAAGAAGGCTTTTGTTTTATATGTAGTGTAGGCTATGGGGGAGGGGAGGGCAAGGAGTGAACAATCATTAAAAGAGAGGATAATATCAGAATAGACATTTGTTGTGTTCATTCAAAGTCTATTAAGTCACGCAGTGGGAGAATCTCAGGCATGTCTGATTACATGTCAGGATGTTATTGTTTCTCCCCTTTTTGATCGCAAAATCAGCCATGAAGTTAAAAACAAGCAACAATAAATAACTACAGCAGTGCCTCCTACTGTAGCAGAGCAGCCTAAGAGTGGCTATGTTGTAGATGTGTGATCTAAAGTAGCAACAATCACTCTTTGGGCTCCAGACAGCTGTGATGTTCTGATGTGTTATAGCCACCAAATGATGAACGAGGAAAAACTGATTGATGAAAATAATGTGGAGGGGTAAAGATTCAGCAACTGAGGTCAGAGGTGCACACAGGACCCTCTTTTTTTGTGGCAGTTCATCAATCAGCGCAGACAGTTTAGTATTTTGCTGACGTTGAAATATGCTTTGCCCATCTGTGAGTGCAGAAGTGGGAGAGCCAGTTTCCGGTATTTTGGTGGAAAATAGACGTTCCAGGAGCACAGCTGTCTCTGGTGCAACGTCGCCCTGCTGATAAACTAAACTAATTTAATGGAGCACTCCACAGCCAGAGAATGTGTTTAAATTCACTATAAAAAAATAAAGTTAACTGTGGTTGAAACAAGAACGCCAGGAAATCAGTGTCTGTGGATCTGTTAACGAATAAGAGTGTTTCTTACCTGTCGGCTGTATAAAAGAAGTGGGCACAGCTTCTGGGTCTGAAAAGTGAAGTCAGCCACTGGTTGGAAGTTGGAAGGTATGCAAGTCTATGAGAAAATGATCATAATCCAATGCTGCATGATGTTCATTTTGTACACTGGTGTCTCATTTAGACTCAAATAGACCATAAAGCAGGGTATGCTTTAGAGTGAGGCTACCTTATGACCAACCAATCAGACGCAGGTCATGCCTAAACCTAACCAATCAGAGGTAGGTGGCAAAAAAGAAACTTGCGTCACTTCTGGCTCCAAAATCAAGATGGCGATGGCCTTAAGCAATGATGGTGATTCTGAAAACGGCAAAATTAAGTCTGCAAACCCAATGGGTGACATCACAGTGGCCACGTTCACTTCTCATGCACAGTTTATGATCAGTATACATTCAGCAGATGTTGTCCACACCTGCTTTATACTGTGGGAAAGGCTTGTAGTTCTGCAGCCATGTGAAGACAGCAGGACAGATATATTAGTAACTACAACCTGAGAAGTTTAAGCACCAGAGCACAGTGCCATTACGCACATGCTCCACCGTGTTTACCTCCGTTAAATCCACTCCAAAATAACCACACACACACCTCACACCAAGGGGCGGCTCTGGCTCAGAGGTGTCGAAGTGTCCTTGGGCAAGACACTGAACCCCAAATTGCTCCTGAAGCAGCTTCAGTGTGTGAAAGAATAGTCTCATCCAATTTAGACTCCTCCTGTATGAATAATGGGTGAATGAGGATGCGATGTAAAAGCACTTTGAGTACTAGAAATGACTGGAAAGGAGCTGTATAAATACACCATTTACCAAGCAGTCGGTTATAACTCAACACTGGGCCTGTTTATATGTTAGACATGGGATTACTGAAGCTCATTCATCCTGTGCATTACTGCCTCCAATCCAATTTTCTTTTGAGCAAAGGAACCAAACCCCACTCCATCTGTTTCTGGCTGCAAATCTGGAAACAGAAAATTCTCAGTGATTTAAAAAGAAATGACAGATTCAATAATCTGAGATGTGACATTAAACAACTAAACACAACAGTGCAGTGTCATCTGTTTATCCACTTTGGTTTAAGTGAAGATACTGAGTAAGTACCCACACTGTGATCGCTCTGGTTAGCATGGGAAAGTGAATGTTTAACCCTAGAAGTACATGTTTTCTGTGTGGTTCACATGTGTTTCCTGTGTGTTGTTGCTCATCAGGAAACAAAAAATGCTTACAGCAGGAGTTTTAAGTTATTGAAAAAAAAAAAAAACACACACAGAGTACATCAGAAAGCTGCCCTGATATTATCCTTGCCCCTTTCATAGTTTCCTGTGCCTCCCAGCGTCTGTCCCGTCAAATTAGCAGCCTGTTTGTTTTTCAGCAGAATCAACTGAGGAAGTGTATGTGACCCTTAACCCCATACTTCCCATATGCCCATTTCAAACTCTGACATTTCTTTAAATCCCTTTAGCCGCTCCGTCTCATCCAATTTCACGGAATACTTGAGTCAATAGAGCACAATCTTGGGGTGTTCTCTGTGCACCACGTATGAAATATGAAACACACACACAACAACTATAGCGATGGCTGCAGCACCTTCGCAGTTGGGACTCTCTCAGCCCTACTTGTCAGTTCTTCAGAGGAATCTGCCAAACAGTCCCTGGTTAATCATTCATGCAGCAGTGGAACCTTTCAAAATGCTGAAATGTCAAGTGGATGTTGCTGAGGTGCTTATCGGAGGAAAATCAGCAGCTATCTCGACATTTAACATAAAAGAACTTTGTGCCAGTTACACCCTGAGAATTAAGATGAACCTCGCTTTGATGAGATGCACAGTGCCTTTGTCTAAGAATGTTTCTATAAAGTATTTCACATTTTGCAATGTTGTCTGTGCATCAAGGACTCAGATTTGATTTCAGTTTTTTGCAGGTATCCAAAATGGAAAACGTAACGTGTGTTTTGCCTGTTTTTGTCTGAAAGTGGGGGAAATCTGCTTGAGCACTAACTTGTGTTCTGCCAAGAAGCGTCCAAACGTCACTGCAACATGCGAGACGGGAAAATAATCCGCCATTTTTAATTACTGTTAATGACAAACGTTTACAAACCTACATGCATTATTAGACTCATGAGGAATGAAATAACCTTGCAACATTGTGGTTAAAGGGACTAAATACCATGCTAGCAGCTCTGTAAGGCTGTACTTTGAGCTAAATGCTAACATCAGCGTGATAACATGCTCTAAATTACCATGCTACTGTGCTCATTTTTGCAAAGTATTACAGGTTTACCATGTTCACCTTAGAATGGCATCAAGCATGTTAACATTTGCTAAATTACAGCTGCGGGTCATGAGAAAGTCACTAGTATTTGTCTATATATCTATTCACCCTGAAGATAGAAAACGAATGGTCGTACCAAATTTCATGGCTATCATCCAATGCTCAGGAAGACATTTCACTCAAACCAATAAAGTAAACCTCGTGTTGACACAAGAGAAAATATCATTATGATAGATCATCTGGAAAGTAGGAACGTCTGTACTGGCAATCCATTGAATAGTTGTTGAAATATTTCAGTGGGGACCAAAGTGGTGGACTGACTAACCCTAGCTCCACCAGCAGGGCCGGCTCTTCCACAAAAGGGGGAAAAAATACCTTAAATATAATTATATTAAAACTGGTTATTACTATTAACTCTTAAGATGGAAAAGCTCACATTGATTCAAATGTGAAGCAATGCGGCGGCCGTGACGCCCCCCCCCCCCCCCTCCTCCGGCTGATTGTTACCTGCTCGCTCTCTGTGGTTGGAGGGGTGAATTTATTGATGTGACCCCAGAGAACCTCGTAAACATGTCAAAACGACCGAAACTGTCCAGAGCACAGGGAAGAAAAAAAAGAAAAGAAGAAGAGGAAAAACGGGAGAAAGAAAGAAGTAAAGTAAAGATACAGTCATGACATGAAGCAGCATCAGGTGTAGCAGTTATCACAGGTGTAGCAGTTATCACAGTGTAACATCAGGTGTAGCAGTTATCACAGTGTAACATCAGGTGTAGCAGTTATCACAGGTGTAGCAGTTATCACAGTGAGCATCAGGTGTAGCAGTTATCACAGTGTAACATCAGGTGTAGCAGTTATCACAGTGTAACATCAGGTGTAGCAGTTATCACAGGTGTCGCAGTTATCACAGTGTAACATCAGGTGTAGCAGTTATCACAGGTGTAGCAGTTATCACAGTGAGCATCAGGTGTAGCAGTTATCACAGTGTAACATCAGGTGTAGCAGTTATCACAGGTGTAGCAGTTATCACAGTGTAACATCAGGTGTAGCAGTTATCACAGGTGTAGCAGTTATCACAGTGTAACATCAGGTGTAGCAGTTATCACAGTGTAACATCAGGTGTAGCAGTTATCACAGGTGTAGCAGTTATCACAGTGAACATCAGGTGTAGCAGTTATCACAGTGTAACATCAGGTGTAGCAGTTATCACAGGTGTAGCAGTTATCACAGTGAGCATCAGGTGTAGCAGTTATCACAGTGTAACATCAGGTGTAGCAGTTATCACAGTGAGCATCAGGTGTAGCAGTTATCACAGGTGTAGCAGTTATCACAGGGAGCATCAGGTGTAGCAGTTATCACAGGTGTAGCAGTTATCACAGTGAGCATCAGGTGTAGCAGTTATCACAGTGTAACATCAGGTGTAGCAGTTATCACAGGTGTAGCCGTTATCACAGTGAGCATCAGGTGTAGCAGTTATCACAGTGTAACATCAGGTGTAGCAGTTATCACAGTGTAACATCAGGTGTAGCAGTTATCACAGGTGTAGCAGTTATCACAGTGAGCATCAGGTGTAGCAGTTATCACAGTGTAACATCAGGTGTAGCAGTTATCACAGTGAGCATCAGGTGTAGCAGTTATCACAGTGAGCATCAGGTGTAGCAGTTATCACAGCGTAACATCAGGTGTAGCAGTTATCACAGCGTAACATCAGGTGTAGCAGTTATCACAGGTGTAGCAGTTATCACAGTGAGCATCAGGTGTAGCAGTTATCACAGTGTAACATCAGGTGTAGCAGTTATCACAGTGTAACATCAGGTGTAGCAGTTATCACAGTGAGCATCAGGTGTAGCAGTTATCACAGTGTAACATCAGGTGTAGCAGTTATCACAGTGAGCATCAGGTGTAGCAGTTATCACAGGTGTAGCAGTTATCACAGGGAGCATCAGGTGTAGCAGTTATCACAGGTGTAGCAGTTATCACAGTGAGCATCAGGTGTAGCAGTTATCACAGCGTAACATCAGGTGTAGCAGTTATCACAGTGAGCATCAGGTGTAGCAGTTATCACAGTGTAACAGCAGGTGTAGCAGTTATCACAGGTGTAGCAGTTATCACAGTGTAACAGCAGGTGTAGCAGTTATCACAGTGTAACATCAGGTGTAGCAGTTATCACAGGTGTAGCAGTTATCACAGTGTAACATCAGGTGTAGCAGTTATCACAGTGTAACAGCAGGTGTAGCAGTTATCACAGTGAGCATCAGGTGTAGCAGTTATCACAGGTGTAGCAGTTATCACAGGGAGCATCAGGTGTAGCAGTTATCACAGGTGTAGCAGTTATCACAGTGAGCATCAGGTGTAGCAGTTATCACAGCGTAACATCAGGTGTAGCAGTTATCACAGTGAGCATCAGGTGTAGCAGTTATCACAGTGAGCATCAGGTGTAGCAGTTATCTCAGCGTAACATCAGGTGTAGCAGTTATCACAGCGGAACATCAGGTGTAGCAGTTATCACAGTCAGCATCAGGTGTAGCAGTTATCACAGTGTAACATCAGGTGTAGCAGTTATCACAGTGAGCATCAGGTGTAGCAGTTATCACAGTGTAACATCAGGTGTAGCAGTTATCACAGTCAGCATCAGGTGTAGCAGTTATCACAGTGAGCATCAGGTGTAGCAGTTATCACAGTGTAACATCAGGTGTAGCAGTTATCACAGTCAGCATCAGGTGTAGCAGTTATCACAGTGAGCATCAGGTGTAGCAGTTATCACAGTGTAACATCAGGTGTAGCAGTTATCACAGTGTAACAGCAGGTGTAGCAGTTATCACAGGTGTAGCAGTTATCACAGTGAGCATCAGGTGTAGCAGTTATCACAGTGTAACATCAGGTGTAGCAGTTATCACAGTGTAACATCAGGTGTAGCAGTTATCACAGGTGTAGCAGTTATCACAGTGAGCATCAGGTGTATCAGTTATCACAGGTGTAGCAGTTATCACATGGAGCATCAGGTGTAGCAGTTATCACAGTGTAACATCAGGTGTAGCAGTTATCACAGTGTAACAGCAGGTGTAGCAGTTATCACAGGTGTAGCAGTTATCACAGTGAGCATCAGGTGTAGCAGTTATCACAGTGTAACATCAGGTGTAGCAGTTATCACAGTGTAACATCAGGTGTAGCAGTTATCACAGGTGTAGCAGTTATCACAGTGAGCATCAGGTGTATCAGTTATCACAGGTGTAGCAGTTATCACATGGAGCATCAGGTGTAGCAGTTATCACAGGTGTAGCAGTTATCACAGTGAGCATCAGGTGTAGCAGTTATCACAGCGTAACATCAGATGTAGCAGTTATCACAGTGAGCATCAGGTGTAGCAGTTATCACAGTGAGCATCAGGTGTAGCAGTTATCTCAGCGTAACATCAGGTGTAGCAGTTATCACAGGTGTAGCAGTTATCACAGGTGTAGCAGTTATCACAGTGAGCATCAGGTGTAGCAGTTATCACAGTGTAACATCAGGTGTAGCAGTTATCACAGTCAGCATCAGGTGTAGCAGTTATCACAGTGAGCATCAGGTGTAGCAGTTATCACAGTGTAACATCAGGTGTAGCAGTTATCACAGTGTAACAGCAGGTGTAGCAGTTATCACAGTGAGCATCAGGTGTAGCAGTTATCACAGGTGTAGCAGTTATCACAGGGAGCATCAGGTGTAGCAGTTATCACAGGTGTAGCAGTTATCACAGTGAGCATCAGGTGTAGCAGTTATCACAGCGTAACATCAGGTGTAGCAGTTATCACAGTGAGCATCAGGTGTAGCAGTTATCACAGTGAGCATCAGGTGTAGCAGTTATCTCAGCGTAACATCAGGTGTAGCAGTTATCACAGCGGAACATCAGGTGTAGCAGTTATCACAGTCAGCATCAGGTGTAGCAGTTATCACAGTGTAACATCAGGTGTAGCAGTTATCACAGTGAGCATCAGGTGTAGCAGTTATCACAGTGTAACATCAGGTGTAGCAGTTATCACAGTCAGCATCAGGTGTAGCAGTTATCACAGTGAGCATCAGGTGTAGCAGTTATCACAGTGTAACATCAGGTGTAGCAGTTATCACAGTCAGCATCAGGTGTAGCAGTTATCACAGTGAGCATCAGGTGTAGCAGTTATCACAGTGTAACATCAGGTGTAGCAGTTATCACAGTGTAACAGCAGGTGTAGCAGTTATCACAGGTGTAGCAGTTATCACAGTGAGCATCAGGTGTAGCAGTTATCACAGTGTAACATCAGGTGTAGCAGTTATCACAGTGTAACATCAGGTGTAGCAGTTATCACAGGTGTAGCAGTTATCACAGTGAGCATCAGGTGTATCAGTTATCACAGGTGTAGCAGTTATCACATGGAGCATCAGGTGTAGCAGTTATCACAGGTGTAGCAGTTATCACAGTGAGCATCAGGTGTAGCAGTTATCACAGCGTAACATCAGATGTAGCAGTTATCACAGTGAGCATCAGGTGTAGCAGTTATCACAGTGAGCATCAGGTGTAGCAGTTATCTCAGCGTAACATCAGGTGTAGCAGTTATCACAGGTGTAGCAGTTATCACAGGTGTAGCAGTTATCACAGTGAGCATCAGGTGTAGCAGTTATCACAGTGTAACATCAGGTGTAGCAGTTATCACAGTCAGCATCAGGTGTAGCAGTTATCACAGTGAGCATCAGGTGTAGCAGTTATCACAGTGTAACATCAGGTGTAGCAGTTATCACAGTGTAACAGCAGGTGTAGCAGTTATCACAGGTGTAGCAGTTATCACAGTGAGCATCAGGTGTAGCAGTTATCACAGTGTAACATCAGGTGTAGCAGTTATCACAGTGTAACATCAGGTGTAGCAGTTATCACAGGTGTAGCAGTTATCACAGTGAGCATCAGGTGTAGCAGTTATCACAGGTGTAGCAGTTATCACATGGAGCATCACGTGTAGCAGTTATCACAGGTGTAGCAGTTATCACAGTGAGCATCAGGTGTAGCAGTTATCACAGCGTAACATCAGGTGTAGCAGTTATCACAGCGTAACATCAGATGTAGCAGTTATCACAGTGAGCATCAGGTGTAGCAGTTATCACAGTGAGCATCAGGTGTAGCAGTTATCACAGTGAGCATCAGGTGTAGCAGTTATCTCAGCGTAACATCAGGTGTAGCAGTTATCACAGGCAGCATCAGGTGTAGCAGTTATCACAGTGTAACAGCAGGTGTAGCAGTTATCACAGGTGTAGCAGTTATCACAGTGTAACATCAGGTGTAGCAGTTATCACAGTGTAACAGCAGGTGTAGCAGTTATCACAGGTGTAGCAGTTATCACAGTGTAACATCAGGTGTAGCAGTTATCACAGTCAGCATCAGGTGTAGCAGTTATCACAGTGAGCATCAGGTGTAGCAGTTATCACAGTGTAACAGCAGGTGAAGCAGTTATCACAGGTGTAGCAGTTATCACAGTGTAACATCAGGTGTAGCAGTTATCACAGTGTAACAGCAGGTGTAGCAGTTATCACAGGTGTAGCAGTTATCACAGTGTAACATCAGGTGTAGCAGTTATCACAGTGTAACAGCAGGTGTAGCAGTTATCACAGGTGTAGCAGTTATCACAGTGTAACATCAGGTGTAGCAGTTATCACAGTCAGCATCAGGTGTAGCAGTTATCACAGTGAGCATCAGGTGTAGCAGTTATCACAGTGTAACAGCAGGTGAAGCAGTTATCACAGGTGTAGCAGTTATCACAGTGTAACATCAGGTGTAGCAGTTATCACAGTGTAACAGCAGGTGTAGCAGTTATCACAGGTGTAGCAGTTATCACAGTGTAACATCAGGTGTAGCAGTTATCACAGTGGAACAGCAGGTGTAGCATCAGGTGTAGCAGTTATCACAGTGTAACAGCAGGTGTAGCAGTTATCACAGGTGTAGCAGTTATCACAGGTGTAGCAGTTATCACAGTGTAACATCAGGTGTAGCATCAGGTGTAGCAGTTATCACAGGTGTAGCAGTTATCACAGTGTAACATCAGGTGTAGCAGTTATCACAGGTGTAGCAGTTATCACAGTGTAACATCAGGTGTAGCAGTTATCACAGGTGTAGCAGTTATCACAGTGTAACAGCAGGTTGTTCACTTGCTTCTGAGCGATCAGCCTCAACATCGTATGCTAATCAGTAAATAAGCAGTTTGATATCTCGGTAGCTGAGCGGCATGGAGAGGTCTTTACTGTTAGGATCATCTGGATAGATTAAACCTACTCAGTAGGTGTCTACACTGGCCTAATCTATGCTTGTTTTATTTCCATCTGACATTCTGGCTAGCTAACGGTTTTCCTGCTTTTAATAGTCAGTCAGAATGCTGTTCCATTTTCAACCCTTCATGGATCTGATTTTTAACGCTAGTTGTTGGTTGTGTTACAGTTCATATTATCTAAAGCATGTTCATTGTTTTAAACTTCCCGTCAGTCTTAAAGTACACATTATTATTATTATTATTATTCTTTATTCACTTATTTACAGGCTTTTATTTTGTGGTAAGGGTATTTATATTGTATTTCACATTTTTTTGTATTAATTTGTGATTTGTTAAGTATGTAAGTTTGGTGACATGTTACCTTACAAATTAAAGACAATGATAAAAGCAATGCTATTCGATTTCTTTTGTAAGTGCATGTAAATCACAGATGGAGGGGGGTGCCATCTAAAGTCTCGCCTAGGGCGCCACATTGGGTAGAGCTGGCTCTGTCCACCAGTACCGTGATGGTAGCATACCATTGTCCTGACAACCCATCATTCTGAAAAATGTCCCATTAGTGTGCAGACCCTGTCGTGGACCACAGAGGGCCCCAGGAGTGGAGGGGCAAAGTGAGGCACAATGCGTAGGGTTTGAGGAACATCGTGCTTGCTGGAGGCATTCCACGTACGCAGTCAGCCAGGGACACATGCGGGAGGAAAGTCCAATGCGATATTTTTGGGATTGTTGGGTTTCGGAATAAGACTGGCTGTCCCCAGTGTACACACACCTCACGCAGCAAGGGCAGGACATTAGCAACACAATGCATTCAAAGTATTGAGCGGAAATGACCCACGTCCGACACACAATCACTGTAGCTTCTCTCTGTCGGTCTGCCTGCTCTCACAAGGTAATTTTCCTCATTTGATGCCCAAAAAAACACTTTTTGGCTGTTTTTTTTTTTTCCTTTCCACATGTTCTGTGCACTGTGCTGCTTTCCACCCTGGTCACACACCCTCCCTCAGTGACAAATAGATGCTGGCAGACCATGGGCACGCTGCATTGCTTCAGTGTCATGGCCTCCTAATGGCCAGCAACACTGGGATGAATTAGATATTACTGGACTTGCATTCCTGGCATTTATATGAGGCCTGGAGGTCGCCGGCTTCTCAGACAGGAAGCTCGATGTTTTCACTTTCACACCTTTTATTCACCTGCTTTTGTGCAACTGTTGCCTCCATAATGGATGACAGGCAGATAGCATCTCCAAGCATTAAAATAGCTTACGCTTTGCGAGCAGGGATTGCAAACTGAAGTGTGGAGCTTTTTCTACGATGATTAAAGAGCTCTTAACTGCTTATAAGGGCATTTTAACTTCTTAGAGAAAAGTGAAAAAATCACATTTGTTAAGGAGCCTGGTAAGTGTGTCTCTTCCTTTTGATTTTCTTTCATCACATGAAACTAAATGAATTTTTGCAGGATTGTGGGGGGGTATATCATCCTCCCTGCACATTCACATATGCAGTAATTGTGCAGTTACAGTGAAAAGCCTTTCTGTGTCTCTCTCTTGGTCAACAGAATACATACATACTGCTGTATCTGCACAGTATGCATTAAATGAAAGGTTTGGCGAGCCAAGCGGATGCTGATGGCCTGAAAATTGGATTCTGAACATTTGAGGATTTTTCGCTGTGTGGAGTTTTGACAAAGCGGAGTCTGACGCACCGTCCATTCATGTTACAAAGGCTATTAACAGGTAGCCTTGGTTCCATGCCACTTTGTAACTATCACAATTTATCCTGTTTTGAAAGAAGCCTCACTCAAATAGAAACAATTACAGGAATTGCAGGAAAGCAAAAAAGAACTCCATTTGGTTGCGTTGCTGTTCATGCTTTAAAGGGACAGTCGTTAATGTTACTGCAGTAGTTTTTACACCTTGGACAATGAGTTGAACTGATGCTGCACTTACGCTTCATTCAGATCAGAAGGTATTTTTAATCTGCTAAAGACCTTGAAACTGTCATCCATTCATTTATCATAGCCTGTGGTGGCGACTGTAACACATGCATTGCACAGTGAAACAGGAAAAACGCCTCCTGCAGCATTTCAGAGCTCGGCTGTTCTTCACTGGCCAACACTGAGCTTCAGAACAGATTTTTGATTTAATTCTTTTATTAACAACTTCTATGACATCTTGTCTGGCTTATCGTTTCATTATAGATCTCTGAATGCCACATGAACCACTGATCCATGAGAGATCCTCAGATGATGACTGCGCTTGTGTCTCTAGCTTTGGAATAAAGTGACGACATCAGACGCAAAATCAGTCTCATATGAAAATATGAGGATCTGTCGTTTATTTATAGATGTTAGCTGTCGTATCCTTTGTTTTCTGTCTTTATGTGATCGTGAACGAACTGGGAGAACGTCTCGCTGGTAGACTCACCTGCTTTATTCTCCACAAGTCGTACAGAGGTACCAAGGTGTGTTTTTGGCAGCTTAAACTGTGGTGCTCCTGGAGGTTTCTCTTTTCCCACTGGGTTTTTTGAGTTTTTCCTTCCCGAAGAAGGAGGGTCATAAAGGGCAGGTGATGCCTCGGACTGATCCACCGGACTGATCCATTGGCCTCATCGACTGCTGGACTCTTTATTAGATTGTTTGTTCGCTTACACTTGTTTATTTCAGTGAACTTTGTAAAGCACTGTGAGACACTCTGTTGTGATATTGGGCTATACAAAATAAATTGAATTGAATTGAATTGAATTGAATTAAACTCTCTGATGGCTACAGCCACTGGAGGCCACAGAGGGGACCTGTAGAAATGGTTTGTCTCAAGAGAAATATGCTTTCTTCTCACACAGATCACTCAGCATCTCCAGTGTGTTTCCAACTCACACAGACGCCAAACAGCTCATGAAGCTCATGGCTTAGTTTGTTTGTTTTAAGCTAAAACTATTTTTTCAAGCTATACATTAACCATAAAGACTTTTTGCCATAACTGCTGTTTATAGTGTAGAGCAGTGGTTCCCACAGTAGGTGCTGTCAAGGGTTCCCCCCTTTGTGCTGTAACTGTACTGTAGTTTAATTTTTACTTTAAGTGTTTTATTACATTGTCATACATGTCAAAACAAAAATACATATAAAACAAATATATCACAAAGACAAAGTGTTGCAGCCAAGCCTGATAACGATGGTATTTGGTCATAAACCAACATATTCGACACACTGAAAAAATGACCTGATGGTGACTCTCAATGAAAAAATATGCTTACCATATTGTCATGGCCGCTTTCAAGACATTTCACTGAACACCACAAATGTCCACCTCATGGTGGCGCTAGAGGAAAAGTGAGGCGGCTCACCAAAGTCAGCAGGATTCTTCCTCTGGGAACCAAAATGGTCTGAACTGAATTTCCTGGCAGTCAATGAACTCGTGGTTGAGATATTTCACTGGATGAGTGAAATCTCAGCCTGCATGTTGCTCAAGAGGAAACATCAGGTGACCATCAAAGTTATTACAGTTCATCCTCTGGGGACCATGAGTGCACAAATATCACATTTAGTTTTTATGCACTTCCTGTTTTATTGTGCCGTTCAACTTTCCGCTCTCGTTTCAGGTCTCTTGACCTTCTGCCCTTGTGTGTTTCCCGCTCCTGTGATTATCTGCCCCGCCCTGATTGTTGCCACCTGTGCCCCCCTCCCTGGTGTATATATTGTCTGTGTTTTCCCCCGTCCTCTGCCAGATTGTCTTGTGCCCTTGTATCAAGTGTTGCAGCATCTTAGTCTTGTTGAGAGTTTAGATCTAGTCAGGTAGCATTAGGTAGTTGGTGTTTTTGATTGTCTTTGTTGGTGCCTTGTCTTTGCTGCTCTTGTGCAACAACAAACACTGTTTGCATCACGTCGAGCATTTGAGTCCGTCTTCTTGTGTGTGTCTCCGGTTGTAACACTGACAACTAATCTGCAACAGCAAAAACATCCTGAGGGAAACGTGTTGGCCGACAGTTACATTTCCTTCTAACATAATGAGGAAATGTTGCTAATTAATGTACCTGGTAAGTAGGGAAATGTTGATACGTTGTCATTTCACTCTTTACTGAAATGCTGAGTATTTAATTTGTTTTCTGCATTTAATTTTTGCACGTATTTCACTTGATTTCCACCAAAGCCGGTGTGACAGTATATACATTCTTAGAGACAGGGTGGCGTTTTCTTAGCTTGTTGGGTTTGTCCTGTCAAATCCTGTCTCCCGCTGTAAATTGCATCCCAATTTATCCAACGCTGTGTCTCCAAAGTATCCTGCTCCGTCCTGGCCTCCCCCTCCCTCCACATTTGGTCAGCTAAATGTGAGATTGCTGTCAAACAAATCACTTCTCCATCAAGATTTTATTGTTCCTCATAATCTTATATTTGTCTCTTATCACTGAGTCATGGCTTGCCCCTCATCACCTCTCCCTCTGTCCCGCTGTCACAGACAAATGCATTCAAGTGTTCTGTAATCTCCATAGGCCAGTCTTCTGCTTGCTCATATACAGACCCCCCCCCCCCCCCAAGGCCAATACCAATCTGATCTCCTCTCCTACATTGCTCCAGAATATGACAATATTCTCATTCTCTTGGATTTTAACATTTGCTGTCCCCATAAAACCAAAGCTGCTTGAGTCCACACCTTATATTTAGTATATCTCCGACCCTGTGATACAAAACTCTCCCCTGATCTGATCACAGGGTAATAATTTCTTACCTTAACTTGCTGCACGCTCCTCCTGCTCTCCGCCACTCCCACCACTGGGTGTGCAGATGCCTGTGGAGCGGCTCCTGTTGCTAAAACCATTTCAACCGCTCTTAACTTTGATGCACCAGTCAAAACTCAAGAAAACGTGAGCCTTTTGCCTCACTGCTGCTTAATAACAGTAATATTAGAGACCCAAGGTAGAATAGATAGATAGAAGTGGGATAAACTGCAGATCTCATTCTGAAAGATCTCCTGTTGCCACTGTTCACTGCTTTTCTAGTCTTACTGACAGAGAAAGGTCACAAGCGTTCAGTGCGTCTACAAGTCTGCTTCTGCCACAGCTTAAATGAAAAGAGCTTGTCATGAGAGCTGGTGTCGGTCCAACGCTTCAGCTCCAGGCTCCCTTCATTCCATCACTTTAGCAAAATGTCATCACATTACCTCCTGCCACCTCCACCTCCACCTCCACCTCCTCTCTCAACATTACTCCCACTGAATCCTTCAGAGAAGTCACACCAAGACACTGTTTGCCTTTGCTATCGTCGTCCCCCTGAGTTATGGAATTAGGAGTTTCAAACAAGAGTCGCTAGGTTTTAACTGTGCCGAACTTAACCAGCTCAGATGTTTCTTCATTAATAGTCATCATCACCTTTTTTTTTTCCTCTGTTCATTTGATCCTCTGTGTGTGTGTGTGTGTGTGTGTGAATGACTACATACACGAGGCTGATATGATTTTTAAAATTTGATGTGAGTTAAAGGTCACTTCAGCTGAAAAGCTGCCATGTTGTGGGTGGGGGGTGGGGGGGTGTCTATGATGAGGTGTCATTGTTTGAAAAGGTTTAAATTCTGAGATGTGCTGAGATTGTTTGAGGAAAGTCAGACACACAAAGCATGTCGCATGATGACTGTAGGTTCTAGTTCTGGATTAAATACCTTTTTTATAGGTTTTAAGGTTGTTGCACCTCATTCAGACACACACTCACACAGTGATGGCAAGCGAGCGGCTGTGCAGGGTGCTGGCCAACCATCTGGAGCAATGTGGGGTTCAGTGTCGGACAAGTGGACGGAAGGAGGTGTGATCAGTGACGCTCTACCTGCTCAGACAGCGATTCCTTAAAGTCGTGTGCTCTGCAACTGCATTGTTTCAAGTTTGTGCTACGACCATTCCTCTGACAGATGACAGAACTATGGGAAATGTAGGATCATTTGAGTATTTAGTTTACTCTGTCACTGTAATCTAAATACATTATTATTTATATTTGGCCTACAGGGATGAACAAGCAGTAGAATTGGAAACTGTTTAAGTCCGTTAGTAATTTAGCTTTTGCCTTCACATGTGTACATATACATTTACTGTACATGTGCTGGGCCGGGCTTGTTTGACTTAAGCTGCAAAGGAAATGACTGTAAATGAGGAATTCAGATTAGATAGCAGATCTTCAGTCTTTAGACCAAAGAACCATTTATCTTGCATTGCTGCTGTCAGGTGGAAATCGACTGAAGGAATTTTCATTGTTTGTCATACGGCCCAGATTTACGCTGCATTCACTGCAGTGCTTTTTTGCCGGTGTATTTAATGGTGTTCATTCAATCCTGTTACGAACCCGGACAGAATGAGCACATAGCAAACATCAGCAGTAATCACATTCAATACACATTTTCTTGTTTCCTCAAATGTGATGTGAGGTTTGGTTTTAGTGACACCGCTGAAATGTAGCCTGTAATTTTTCAGACTATAACATTCTGTCACTTGAGGCACACTTAACCTTAAAACTGTGACTTTAGTGCTCAGTAACTATGGTTGGATGGTCTTCTTGTATTTATATAGCACCAATTCACAACAAAAGTTATCTCAAGACACTTTTCATTCTCCTGTTTTAACGGGTAGAAACCTTGAGCAGGAGTTGGAGCAGAGGTGGGCGGCCGTCTGCCTCGGCGAGAGAGAGAGAGAGAGAGAGAATAATATGACTAATAATGGATAATTAGTAATAACATTAATAGAAGCAGTGGGAGTTTAGGCCGACAGCGGCAGGCAGGCAGGCCGCAACAGCGAGGCGTTCTGCGACCTCAGTCCACAGGAACCTGTGAGATGAGAAAAGCCCAAAAACATCAGGTTTACATCGAGCAAGCAGATGGTGCACAAGGGTTTCTATCCATCCTATGTTCCTGTTGTGCTTAGAGCTTAAAGTTCTTCTTTTCAGTGTGCATTAAGGAGTAAAAGTACTGTCAAGTTGTACAAAAACAAAAAAAGATTTACAAATGTGTAAACAGTTAGTGAATAAATAATGTTCACAAATGAGTCTTATTAATAAATACTTGAACTTGAAGGTAAAAATGTGATAAAGATTTCACAAACATACTGTACACAATCAGTGGCCCACATTTATATTCAGAGCTAAATGTATGGATTTTAATAACGTAAGCATGAGAATTAAAATGCTCCCTGTACATGTAAATGTTCAGAAACATTACCTTCAATTAAATTACATCAAATCTGTGGTCTAAAATAGCAGTAACATTACTATCTGTCAGAAAAAAAGCCAACAAAAACTACACAGCTGTAATGTAAAGTCAAAAGACTTCATTATGTTAAGACAGAAGGAGTCAATAAGCTTTATTATGTTAAAGTTCGTTCACATTCTGCAGCATCAGATGCGAAACTTGTAGGTTCTAAAACGCTTCAACGTAATCCTGAAAAGTCAATAAATCAATAATGATGTGATGATGCTGACAGAAACAGGAATATACTGAGGCGATAGTGAAACTGAACAATATTATTTCAAACCAAGATGATGGAGATAGACGGATTATCTAACGAGGTAGCATCACCTCTGTGAATCCTCTTATCATCACATCTGATGCTCTGCAGTCCTCCATTAAAACTCTGTTAGAAAAGCAGCGAACTTTTATATTAACTTTCCACAAATTCTGACATAAAAACAAACGTTGCTCTTTCTTCCTCGCTTAGGACACATGACTGAGAAGGAGGTGTCTGAGGAGAGAAGTATGAAGAAGGTTTCACCGTGTGACCGTCTGCACACGTCAGGAAAAGAGGTTTAAAGAGTGAGCGAATGATTTATTGACATGGCAAACAATAAAATGTTGCAGAAGCCTGAGAGAGCACTCTTTGGCAATTAGACTCTATTGTCACATTGCTTTCTCCCCAGCTCCCCCCTTAAAGCACTATCTCCTCCTCTGGGTGTGGCGCTGAAGAGCTGGATGGATGTGATGTGAAGGGGGCCCATTATTAGGCCAGTGGGAGGGCCCGGGGGTGGGGGTGGGGGTGCAGGACGTGATGAGGTGAACAGGCTGAAGGAGGGCCGCGGCAGCAGAGAGGAGAGCTGCTGTGATTGACACAGAGGTCGAGGTGAAATGTGTTTGGTTTTAAGTAAAAGAGTGAACGAGGCAGAATGAACAGCAGAAGTTCAGTCAGGCACACAGACTGTCCTCAAGCTCGCTCTGAGCCTCGTTTTAATGACTCTATATGAGTTCCCTATTGGGGGTTTTGCTGTCTGGCTGTTTTACAGGGAAAACTCATCTGTGAGCCCCAAAAATTCATTCAAAATCTTGATTTTACTTGCAGATCATGAAACACACATTTGTCACTGACATTCATTCATTGGACTCCATTATGGCCAAACAGAAGAAAACGCCAACACGCCGGGTGCTCGTTTTATTTTTTCGGACAAGATTTCTCTCTTCAATTGGTCTGAACAGAAAAAGATATGTGAATTAGCTTCTCTCATATCTAAGCTAACCATCCAGCACCCCGCTGACCCCGGATGAGGTGAGGAGAACCATTACTAACACATACTACTATATTTAAGGTTCTGCAGAGCTGCAGTTTATCCCTGACTGCAGCTGGAAACAGGCCAAGCTGAGACACGCTGACAGTTATCAGAAGCAAATGTTGTCTTCCTCTGCGACGGCCTGTCAGCCAAACACATTGAACTCTGTGGGAGACGGTGGCCCCCGGGGGCCAGAGACACGAGGAGATTTCCTGCTTAAGCAGAAGAGCATTTCCTCAGCAGCAGGTTGTCGGTGCCAAACGGAATCAGTCAGATAAAACACACGCGTACTGTGACACAATAAAGCGTGCATGTCTGTGAGGAATGGAAATGACATGAATAAGATAACATTAACTTCTACAGATGTACCACTGGGTGTTAAACTGTGTGTGTGTGTGTGTGTGTGTGTGTGTGTGGAGTGGCAGCTGTTGTGAAGCAACCATTAGAGTAACGTCTCCTCTCCGCCTGTCCAGTGATGATGTTTCTCCACAGTGAGGCTGGATCATTAGCACAGAGCAGTGGGGTCTCCAGCTGGAGCCCAACATCATTCATTTGCACCTCTCAGCCTGAGTGAGTGAGGGAGGGACGAGGAGAGAGAGGGAGAGAGGGGGAGGACTGGAGGTCAAACTGTCTTTCACAAATGGTCCCTGAAATTAAATATCTGTGATTTTCGATTTGTTGGACCTTCGCTTTGTTTTTGGTTTCCACGGTGACACAGACGGACGAAGGCTCCGCTCGCTGACGGGTTGTGCGTCATCGCATCGGATCCAATAGCGAGCACGCCTCCAGTGTGCCAAATATAAAAACTGCTCTCCTCCGACTTCCACAGACTCACTCGTGGATCTCCGGCTGATGAGCAAGTGAAAATCAACAAATGCCCGCTGAGTTTGAACAGCCCCGTCGCTCTCCGTGTCCATGTTTCCACACATAGACGCATGATGGACTTGAACTCCACGCTCTCGAGGACCGACCTGGCCGGCTGGGGCGCGCTGGCGCAGAGACTCTTCGGGAATAACTCTCTGCTGCCTTTTGATAACAGCACCAAAACAGAGGAGGAAGACCTGGAAGTGAACACGGACGTTTACTCCAGGGTGATCGTCACTGTCATCTACGTGGCTCTGTTTGCTGTGGGCTCTCTGGGGAACTCAATCACCCTGTACACCCTACTGACCAAAAAGACCCTGCAGAACCTCCAGAGCACCGTGCACTACCACCTGGCCAGCCTCGCCGTCTCCGACCTGCTGATCCTCGTCCTCTCGATGCCCATCGAGCTCTACAACTTCATCTGGTTCCACCACCCCTGGGTGTTCGGGGACGCCGTGTGCAGGGGTTACTACTTCCTCCGGGACAGCTGCTCCTACGCCACCGCGCTCAACATCGCCAGCCTGAGCGTGGAGCGCTACATGGCCATCTGCCACCCGTTCAAAGCCAAGAGCATCATGTCCCGCAGCCGCACCAAGAAGCTCATCAGCGGCATGTGGCTCGCGTCCTTCGCGCTCGCCACGCCGATGCTCTTCGTCATGGGGCAGGTGATGCGTAACGGAGAGAAGATATGCACCGCCATCGTCTCCCCTGTCACCATTAAGACTGTGCTCCAGGTGGGTGTGCAACAAGCGCCTTAACGCCTGTATGTGTGTGTGTGTGTGTGTGTGTTGGCTTTGCGCGTAGATGTCTCCACAGTTTATCTTTACGCACCGGAACGATTCAAAGTGGAAATGTTACTGTGATTCCGGAGGCTTCTGTCTAAAGTAGAACATGAGGTGGATGTTAGGGGGGTGATTCTTTTTCCAGTGGGCACTCTGTGCCAAAGTGCTTCACTAGCTGTGCCAAAGTGCTTCACTAGCTAATGTGTCCAAAATTCCTCTTCGTGCGTAAAGACATCTGATGTTTTTCACAGGAAACAGCGAAAGGGAAGAAAGTCACAGCCCCCGGAGACGGCAGTGACTTTTATTAAGCTATTCAGTTTTTAATCCAGTATATTAACATGAATTTGGCCACAGGGTTGTTGGTAATTTCACTTCACTGCAGGTTCAGTTCTGCCAGGAAATGAACAAAACGGACTCTGACCAACATCAACAGCATGAAGCATCTTTCAGCAAAATTAGTCAAATGAATCAGATCCTCTGTTCTTAATATCTGAGACAGATACTAAAGATTTGTTCATGTAGATTATTAGTGGAAGCTGAAGGGAAAAGACTCCAACAGGTGTGTTGTCTGACGTGGAGAGGTGTCCTGTGGGCTCAGGCAGGTAGAGCTGAAATGATTGATGATTAATCCATTTGTGGATTCTTCTCTGTCAGAGTCGTGAGCTGGACATCTTTGGGTTTTGGACTGTCGGTCAGAAAACAGTCACCTTGGAATAAAGCCCCAGTTTGTGCCTCTCATGTATTAATATTACAGAGTCACAGAGACGTGCATCTGATCATCTAGATGGAACACAGTTGTGCTTGTTGGACAAAAATGATTGTACATAGTTGTACACTATGAACCAAAATAAAAATGATCAGCAGCCACATATTAGTTTGGATTGATGTCATGTAGCTCTTTCAAAGGGTTTTAATGGTTTAGCTATATTCTATTATTTATTTAATTTATCTGATGTAAATTTGATTTGATCATTTTATTCCCGTCTCTTGTCAAAGCACTTATATTAAGATATATTAAGAAAAATGCGATACGACTAAAGTTGTTGCGATTATTAGTATTATTATTAGCAGTAGTACAAAAGAACAACAGCATATGTCATTTATGGCTCCTGGTTCAGAAAAAAACAGTAAATGGTTTAAAAATGTTTTTATTGTGAAGCAAACTGAGTGTTTTTTCCCACCCTGATGGTGAGAGGAGTTTGTTTTTCAAAGACCTGGCATTACAACTTCCCGACAGTTTACAGACCGATAATTGCAGCCCTGCAGTCTGTGCATGTTAAGAGGGCACTTGTAAAACACACAAAGATCTCCAGTGTTGACTCAGAATAATGTATGATGTATGATGCTTCTTGTTCGCATTGCCCTGCTTGTAGCCTGTGCCTTGGTTTATTTCTGTCGTTGTCTAATAATGCCTATAAGATCGTTACGCAGGCTGCAGAAGTCTGAGCACAGCACAAACATAAATGAATGACATATGGAGCAACTTTAATAATAATTCATGAGTCACAAACCGAGTCAACGCGCCGTGTTCAGCCCCACTGGAGACGCGTCCGCTGTCGTGTTCTGTATTTGCAGCATGTGTCTGTTTTGAGCTTCATTCTCTGACTTTGCAGCGTGTGGAACTGATAAACATCTCTTAATTTGCTCGTGTTTTATTTCTCTGGATGTGTTTTCTCTGCTGAGCGCTCGGAGGGCACATTACAGGCTTAATGTAAAGAGGCTGTGAGTCATCAGTGAGTGCGTGGGTGAGGGAGACACAAACGGGGAGACATGCTTATCTTACTCAGAGGACAGCAGCCCCTCTGACAAAAAGGCCATTTCTCAAGTGTGTCCCTGCCACTCCAAAGATTGATGACGCTGCTCTGCAGGTCAGAGGTCTTATAAATGATTACGCCAATCTCCCCCGGCTGTGTTTACAATGCTCATACTTGGCGCCGACTCAAGCCCACGAGTTGTGATTTGGATTGTGCCACATTTGGAAATAGTTAGGTGAGGTGTTTTATGTACTTCTGCGGACACTTGGCATTAGACAAAAGTCTATATGTGTGTGTGTCTTCCTGAAGCTTCTCTGTAATCTTTAAAGTCCGCCACAATCTCTACTGTGTCTGCTTTTACTCTCCCCTGTTTTCCAACACCTCACTAATATTTCCCACATCTGTTTCTCTTGTCTCTCGTCTGTCCATCTATGTCTCATCGTTTTTTTCTGCCTCCTCTGTTCATCACTTCTGCCTTACGATAACTACTTGAAGCCAAGGGTAACAATCCTTGGCACTGCTTATCATCTGATGCTGTCATTGAGGCTATCGGTATTCAAGAACCAGGCTCCAGCAAATAGTCAGTGAGGAAACATTTTCCCACACAAGAGGTCATGCCCCTATAGAAATCACACACGACTTTGTGTTGTTTTTTCCACTTGATGTAAAGAGCAGAGCAATAAATACAATGAGTCTGGGGACATTATATGACGGGCACCGAGAAAGAGCACGTCAAGGAAAAAACGATCAAATTGCTCCCATAACCTTTTCATAAGTGGTGCTTGTTTGTGAATATACTGCTGTGTGTGTGTGTGTGTGTGTGTGTGTGTGTGTGTGTGTTTGTGTGTGTGTGTGTGCGTGTGTGTGTGTGTGCGTGTGTGTGTGTGTGTGTGTGAGATGCAGCGCTCTGCTGCTATGGAGGCTCCCCAAACACTCTGTCTGTTTTGTCAACAGTGAGTGACACTGAGGGGAGAGAAGGTGTGTGTGTGTGAGAAAACTGAAGTGAAAGGGAGAGAAGAGGAGGTCAGAGAGCGACGGGGGAGACGGGCCGAGCTGATTCTGTGTAGATTAATAGGAGGGGCATGGTACTAACACCACGGGGCTAAGGGGTTCAGCTCCCCCCTGCAACGCTGTCAGTAAAACTGCACGATGAACGGACAACATTTAAAAACGATTTTAAACACTGATGAGTTCTTTCAGTTTAAATTTCTAATCCATAATCCATTGTGGTTCTTGGTGGGGACAAACATCTTTAAACAGCTGCTGTATCTGCTTACAGTGCAGCCAACATAAGAAAACCGTCAGTCAGTAATCAAACAGCAGGGCCCGGTACAGTTGGTCGTGCCTGCTGCGGCTGCTCCCCCTCGCGTCCCACCACTCGCTCCAATAATGAACGACTGTGGTCAGAACTAAACCCTGTTTCCTGTGGCTGCTGCAGAAGTGTTGGGTTAGCACCACTGGGTTACATACATGCACGGTTTCCTGTGAGCCCCTCGTGTGTGTGCATGGGCATTCTGAACGTTATATCAGCGTTAATGACACGAGTGATTTAAAAAGTAGTATTTTAAGAGGTAATCAATAAATGTAAATGCTACTGCTGAAAACCTGCAAACCACGACTCAAACACGAGGCTGACTTGAACGTACAGATGCTCCACACCTGTCTCCTTTTGTTTTCTCCCTGATCGTACTGCAATAGTTGCATCATCAAAGCGAAGCCCCAATCAGGCAGGAGACTGGATGTCAGCCGCGTTTGCCTCCGTTCCACTAATGCAGACAAACAGTTGGTCGGGGTGTGACTCTGTGTACAGCTATTGATTGATTGGATTTTCCTGCGTAGGACCAATAAAGATTATTTTGTCTTATCTGCCCGATTTAGAGGTGAAATGATTCATCATTAGCTGATTAAACAATGAATGATGGTCCCGCTCTGATGATGGTTTTCAGAGGGAGATGTTATTTTATTTGACAGCTAGAAGTAGTAATATTTCTACAGGGAAGTCATTTCTGTCCATTATTCAGTGTGAAATGTCTTAGTTTCTTAAAACACATGAAGAAAAATCTGCTTTTTTAATTATAATTTCAAAGCTCTCTCATTCATGTCTGGGAAATGTGCTCTTTGACCGTCTTCTACCAACATGTAAAAACAATTTGTAAGTCTGTCTCCTGAGACGGAGGAGGAGTGTGGGTGAGAGGGAGGAGGAGAAGAGTGTGAACGAGAGAGAGGCTAAAGGAATTAATGAGCGAGAGAGGATTTGTTTTTAATTTCTTCAAGGCTGCAGGATGTGAACAAACTGAGTGAAGTTAACTCGCTGCGGTCGGCAGTCAGCTCAGAGGTTTCCGGCACATTTACATTTTCCATGCTGTGCGTTTAGCTTGCTGCTGGTGTGTGCACTTACCTTGGCCTGTGCACCTGTGAGCTTGTTTGCTGTGTTTGCAGTGAGTGGTCTCCTGCTGTGCAGGAGTCTCTGCTTAGGTTGCTCAGGGTCGTGTTGTTTGTGCGGCAGGAGGAGTTTGGAGTGTAAAAGGGGCTGATTCATCCACGCATGGACTTTAAAGGGCAACGCTGGTATTTTTAATCCCGGGCTCTGTTCTGACACATCTTGGGTTTGAAATAACTGGTAGATGGTAGAAGTTTTGGTCCAGTATATCACGTCAACCTGCAGCCGCAAAACAAGCAACATTAGCAAAGAATCCCTAAGTCATATGTGTCAAACTCAAGGCCCGTAGGCCAAATGTGGCCCACCACCTCATTTTATGTGGCCTGCGAGAGCTTAAAAGGTGTAATTGTCTTACAATAAAAAAATCAAAAGGGTGCATTGACCATAAACTACATTTCCCATAATGCATGTCGATTATGTTACCCGCGAAGTGACGGCATCCCGCCACTAGCTTGCAGTGTATTCACATCAATGCGATTGATGTGGAATTTAGAAATACAAACAATGACCCAAAATGTCCAGGAAGAGAAAAACTGATGCAGATGGAAGGCTGTTTCAAAAAAGATGGGAAGGCGAATACGTATTTGTGCTTCAAGGAGAAAAGCCGGCATGTCTTTTGTGTTTATGAGGCAGTGGCGGTTGTCAAAGAGTACAATCTATGTCGGCATTTTGACACCAAACACGGAGCTATGTATGCCAAAGTGTCGACGTTCGATCGTTGATTGATGGAGTAATGTGGGTTTCATAACCTGACAAATTAAAAGGATTTATGTTATAATAACAAACGTATTTTTTTTACATCTATGCAAATATATATGTAATATTTGTAAGTTGAATAAGTAAAAAATTCAATTAATCAATTGGTTTGTTTGTGTTATTGTGTGACTTTGCTGTTATAAGGGGACAGTTTGGATCCAACATTGTATTTGTGTAACACTCAATAGCTCAAATAAACTAGCCAATCGAATCGGCAGTAGACCAGCAGCACCTGTCTTCTGTGAGATAAAGTTACTGTTTTTGTCAGGTCTGGTGGCTTTGAAGAGGATCACGTAAAGGCTGTTCTTGGTTAAACAAAGTAGAGGTCTCTTTCTGTACGGATCCTTTCCACAGTGTTGACCGACATGCAGAATACCAATCTGGGTCTGTCGGTGGCAAAAACAAACACTTTTAGTGGACCTACTTTAGTGGACTACGCTGCAGCCATGGAGGTTTGTTTCATGGCAGCAATTCCAAAACTGTTTGTACCTTCCAGTCATTTCAAACCCAAATCATGTAAAAACAGGGTCTTGGTTTAAAAAACACTGAAGTTACAATGACTTTAAGAATGTTGTTCATCTTTTATTCAAAGTTTTACCATTTGAAAACTGTTATTTACTATTTGTCAGAGAAAAGTCTCTCTATAGAAACTACACTTTATTAGTGTTCTACTTGACATCACAGAGGAATATTCTAATATAATAACAGCTGTATATTTGTCCAGGTGTGGAGATGATGAACTGCTCTGACCCCACTGTGCTCAGGGTAAATGAAGCCTCACAGTCTGCAATTTAGGGCTTTTTTTTTTTTTTACAAAACCATCCTTCATCGTCATTATTCATAATTTTAAGAGGGCTTCTTGGTTCAGTTATTTTTGCATGAGCTCTTCATTAATCCCATTCTCACTCCAAGGCTCAGTTTGAATGTAGAAGTGCAATGAGTGACATGTTGAGACGTGCAACTCCCAAATCGATTGATGTATGGTATTATTCACAATTCTGTACCATTAACTGATTAGACCGGTCATGAGGATGGAGATGGGTAGACTCCATCCACAGGAAAACTCACTTATCTATGGCACTTATTACACTGAAACTGAGGCAAAAATGGGCCTTGGGGAAATTCCACAGAACTAAATGAAGCTCAAACAACCAAATAAAAGCTGCCGTCTCCTTCCGCAGAACCTGCCCAGGTAAGTGTAGGGTGAGCTAAGCAGAGATCGACCATCAAAATCAAACATTCAATCACACAAAGCATGAATAAGATTTCTCGGTTACACACCAAATTGATTTAAGACAGTAAAACACAGTTAAAGTTGTTGAAGAGGGGATGATGAAAGCTTCCTTTCCACTCACAGGAGACATTTCTCATAAAGCCATTGCTTCCTCCTGCCACACTGAGCATCTGCCACCTTGCGTTTGCTGAGAAGAACATGTTGGAAGTGATTTTTTTGTTTCCCACCAACCTTTGGCTCATTTTGCCACCTGCCATTGCCAGAAATTCTGGAAACTTGAGCTGAAATTGAACTGGCAGAGGAGCACATTCTTCCTGATTTGTGCCAAAACCAACCTCTCTGTCTTGTCATGAGGCACAGAGAAAGCAACCAGGTGGTGCACGCTGCAGTACAAAGGCCTGAAAAGGCTTACAGTGATATCACAGCTGCCATATATACTATCAATTAACACGGCAGTGCTTTATTCAGTGTGTCCCACTCTGCACTTTGTGATAAAAGATGGAGCTGCTGACCTGAACCCTGTGCAGTAATTACTCATAAGTCCAAAGCAGAAGATGCTTCTTGATCACAAATACCCTCAGTTAGCTAGTCTGATATTTAAATAAACATCTTGAAAACTTAAAACAACAACACAGGGCCTCTTTTAAACATCCGTCCTGGCTGCAGTGCATCCGGTCACCCTATGTTTGGCTTTCCCCTTCAAAAGAAACCGGTCCAGGCTCCTCCAGATCACAGGCAGACTAATGTTTACATCCTCACAGCAGCAGTAGCTGCACTCAGAGCTCAGAGAGATAAATGGAGCTTTGGCCTCACAGACAAAATCTCTACCAGAGTAATATGCTGTCTTGAAGCTCCTGCATTTCTCAGGTATTTGGTAACATTTGTTCGGCTCTGTTGTTGCAGAACGAAGGCACTGTACAACAACTATTCTGAAACACCTCCCACACGGCTGCAATCAACACAAGAGGTGCCCTGATAATCAACACACTGTCTGAGCTGTGACTCCGTATCTCAGACGGTTTAATAACGAGAGTCTTTAAATTCCCCTTTCTAGTCTGATTTTGATCACAGAACATGAAAAACCTTGTTATTCGTATCCCCGTGTACACGATCATCTTATTATCTGTGCACAGGTGTGTCCCGAATCCTTGGCATCTCAGCTGCTTAATCTGCAATTTAATATTTTTTTTGCCATGCTAGCTTTAGGGCACAGCCAGTCAGTCCATTACTTTGGTCCAGACTCTCAGCATTGCCATGAAGTCTTGTGTAAATTGTTGATCCTGAGAGGATGTTTTATTCTATATTCTTGATGATCACCTGACTTTTCACCTGACCAGCCCATGACGTGAACAGCTTTATTGGCATGCCCCAATAACTATGGGATAGATTGTCTTGGCAATTTGTTCAGACATTCATGGTCCCCAGAGGATAAATCCTAATGACTGATGTAGCACCATCATCTAATACGATCTGTGCTGTCACTGCACCCGCTAAACGTCAGCATATTAGCGTTGTCATTGTGAGCATGTTAGCATACTGACCTAAGATACAATACAAGTGTTTTATCAATGCTTAGTCGGACTCGCACCTATAATGTGAAAGTGTTTGCTCCGTACAGCAGAGTCAGGGTTTTACTTATCACATGGCGAAAGTAAGGAGAGCTGAGCAACGAGACGATGGCGAATAATTTGGTGTCGAAGCGACAAGCAAAAGGCCAAGTTGTCAATATTTGGGAATTAAAGAGAAGAACTTACGTGAAACGAATAACTTACCTCATAAAATGTCAGGTGTAACTGGTAACACAAGTTTATCATCCGGTGGGAAAGTTTCCTCACTGTGACATCTCTTTTCTAAATCCTTAGGTTTAACACAGCATTATGAATAATAATAATAATAATACATTTTATTTATAATGCACTTTACATTTGGAGGTACAAATCTCAAAGTGCAACAATTAAAAAACACAAGACATTTAAAAAGCAACAGCATTTAAGGACGCAGCCTAAAAAACAACATAAAAGCTGAGAGCTGTTTCCAAGGAAGGTAGGTCGATTTAGGGGATAGCCCTCTTAAAAAGATGAGTTTTTAGATTTCTTTTAAAAGAGTCCACCAGCTGAGGCTCCCTCAGGTGGTCTGGGAGGGCTTTCCACAGGCGTGGAGAGGCAGACTGGAAGGCCCGGTCACCCCTTGTGCGGAGTTTAGTCCTGGGGGGGCGGAGACGTTAGTTATTGGCAGACCGGAGGTTTCTGGAGGAGGTTTGGAGGGTAAGGAGTTCCTTATGGTAGTCTGGGCCATTAATGCAGTTGTAGGTGAGAAGGGATATTTTGTATTCAGATCTGAGGTGGATGGGAAGCCAGTGAAGTGAGTGAAGGATGTGTGTGATATGGTCATATTTCCGCACACTCGTCAGGATCCTGGCAGCGCTGCTTTGAACGTATTGGAGCTTTTGAAGGCTCTTGCCAGGGATCCTGACGAGGATCCATCCAGCCTGGAGGAGTTTCTCAGCATCCAGGAGGGTGAGTGATGGGCGGAGTTTTACAATGTTTTTGAGGTGGAAGAAGGATATCTGGCACAGGTGTTTAATGTGGTCAAATTTAATACCTAGGTTGGTGACTGATGGGGAAAGTGGGATGTTATGGCCAGAGAAAGATATAGAGGTGATGTTAGATGACCGGAATTGATGTGGGGTGCCGACTAGGATGGCTTCGGTTTTAGAGCTATTTATTTGCAGTTTGCATTTATTGGAAGTTGAGATTCATCCACGCCTTTATCTCCTCCAGGCAGGTGGTGGGTGTGGATGAAGATATGGCTGCAGAGGAGTTGGGGTTTGTTTTGAAATAAAGCTGTGTGTCGTCAGCGTAACAGTGAAATGATATGCCGTGTTTGCCAATGACGTGACTGAGGGGGAGCATGTAGATGGTGAAGAGGGTAGGGCCGAGGACTGATTATCCTATATAACCACCCTGTATGTTATTGGCTCATTAGACTAGAAAACAGTCTAAATCTCTGCCCACATGACACATTCCTGACAAGTCTGATGAACAATTGATTGATAAATGTCTCATTGCAAGTCTAAATTTAATATCACAGTATGTATGAGTGAGCTAGAAAATATGTGGGGGTAAAGGGGAGAGAGCAGATTTCTATAAAACCTGTTTAGGCCTATTACATTTTAAATAGTTTGCATTGTAAGTGTGTGATGATGAAATATCTGCACGCTGCAGGTCACTGTGAAGGCACGTGTGGGATCTTGGACTCTTAGTAATGACACTAGACCAGAGCCAGATGCATTTACAGCCATCGTTGTCTCTCCACACGATTATAAAACACCCCATCACACGCGGCCTTTGTCTAAGCAATGTCACCATGACACAAATATTTAGATTATACCCTGCTGAAAGTGAAATCAGTGTTTATGGAGAACCAGGTCTTGGCTGTTATGAGAGCTGTGCTCTGGAGGAAAAAAGGAAAAGTAGCTCTAAACGCTGACTAAATGGCAGTTTGTGATTTAAAGGTAACAATTCTGATAAATGTAGAACTTCAACCCAGTCTTCCATCATGAAGAACTTTCCAATGCTCTTATTTCTGCTTTAGTGGTGTGGTGCACAGTAAAGCCTGCAATGTATCCGACTGTGTAGATTTGATTTGTCTGATTCAGCAGTTATTGGATATTTAAATAGTTTCCTCACAAATGTCTATGCATTGTGAGACATTGTGATTGTTATTACCTGGACTACTAAACAATTAATTTACAAACAGAGTACAGAGAAATGTCAGAAGCAAATAAGTCACAACCTATAACAAACAGGTTGTTCCTGTAAAGACGGCTCACTAACACCCAACATCTGGTTGCTGTTTGTGTTCTCTCTCTCTCTCTCTCTCTCTCTCTCTCTCTCTCTGTCCAACATCCACCTAACACGGACCCCTACAGAAGCCGCCCACATTGAGCCTGGGTCTGTTCGAGGTTTCTTCCTCCACTGTGTCCTAATATAATATCTGATGCTGCTCATGTGGGGATTCTTGAATCCTTAATGTTGAATTCCTGAATCATTGGGTCTCTCTCTAATTAAAGAGTTTGGTCTAGACCTGCTCTTTATGGAAAGCAACGCTGTTGTGAATTGACGCTATATAAATAAAGATTGATTGATTGACTGATTGATTGATTGATTGATTGATCTGAGCAGTGGAGTGTGTGTGTATAATTAGAAGCTCCAGGGCGTCAGAAGGAAGCACACAGCTGTCCAAGCTGAGTGACGGTGGATTCAACTGAGCTCGCCATGTTTAGTTTTAACCGCCGTCGCTTCATTTGATTTCCATTTCCATAAAGCCGGGTGCAGCAGCATAAAGACAGTCTTTAAACAGTGAATCGTAAAAATGCAGCATCATTATAAGCAGAGGAGTGAATTTAAGAACATAAATAGTTAGTTTATAAAACAATTTAAGAGCAGAGGAATAAAGGAGCGTTCTGCTTAAGGGCGAACGAATGAAAAGTGGGTATGCTTGTTTTTGAACATCAGATGGGAAACCAGCTCCACTGGAGACACTGAGGGGATGGATCCTTGTCTTTGAGAGACGTGGGCATCCCACGACAAATGTAAACTCTGAGCATTTTAAAGGTTTAAACACTGCTGATGTTTTGTCTAAAAATTGTTGGAGGTGGTGGAGAGAGGGGATGTCGTCCTCTGTCCTGGCACTGACTGCCATATCCATTACAACAATGGGCCCCCTCCTGGGGGATCAGACACACAGGAACCCCACTGTTCCCTTTGTTCTCTGTTACTCAGATGGCTCCACACACTTAGCCAGAGGGGCATCTGACAAGCATGGCAGCCAGTGTATGAAACTAAAGTGTGGGACCCATAGCAAGGTTGGTGGTATTGGTGGGTATGGCTCACACGTGCCCCCAGTAGACCAACATGTCTGGCAGTTTGCAGTCACGCTAAGCAGATGTGCTTGTGTTTTCTGTACTTACAGGCGAGCAAAAGTGATGAAACCATGTTTAAGTGACACAGATGTACGAGTGTGTGAGAGAAACTGTTATTGCAAAGTTTTCCAAGTTAGCCGATTCTCTTTTAAGTGCTGCCACTGCCTTTTTTTTTTGCTAGCTAGGAGGTCAGAAACGTAACCACTTGTATTCTGCTTTAATATTCATTGTGTAAGTGTGCAGAATCTTGCCGTGTGTGAGTAAGAACTACAGTGCAAGCATACATTTATTGCCTTATGTTTGAGTGAGCAGGAGTGTTGAGCATATGCGCCCCCGGTAGACTGAGCTGTCTGGCAGCATGCAGCCTCGCTAAGCAGATGTGCTTGTGTTTTCTGTACTTCCAGTGGATCAAAGAGATATTCATAGCACATGCACACCCCAAAGTCCAATTTTGTGTCCCAGTGTGCAAGAAAAGCTCTGGAGAAATCACCAGAAATGTCATGAACATCTACTTTAGGTTGTTAGTAAGTGCTTTGTGCCTGCATTGCAGGAGATGAATCCGAATAGTGACAGCTGACCTATTAGCCATAAAACCATGTTGTGATGGAGCAGCTTTGGAGAAGTTGTGTCCTCCAGAAGGCTTCCCCTAGGATCCCTTCCCAATGCAGCTGACTAAAAGAATTTGATGGTTGATCAAAGCTAATCAAAGCTGGTTTGGAAAAAATACTGTGCTGGATACATGTATTTGAAATGCCACATAAAACTCCTCAGATGGAGTAAATGTGCTCCACTCGGTCCCATACTGAAACAAAATGCTTGGCGAGTGTCACATTCTGCAAGGTGGAAGGATGTTTGGTACCAGAGCTCGTCCATCATTCTCCATCCTCATCGGTGCCTTAACAGACTGGAACCAGAACACTGCAGGTCCTCCACCTTACTTATGTAGTTTTACTGCTTTTCTTTCATTTTGTTACCTGTCACACGTCATTCTTCATTCATCTTACCTTCACATCTTCCTTACCAGTTTTAGATTGTAGACATAATCTGCTGTAATTTATAAAATGTGCTCCTGTAAGACGACACCTGGTGAGCACAATATCAGAGTCCTTGAACAGGCACAATGATGGAATGTAGCCATTATTAATGTTATTAATTTCACCCATGTCTGAAATGTCTTAATTCCCTTACTTGCATCCATGTGTCCCTCTCTTCTTCGTCTTTTCCTCAGTACCTGAGGAGAGGGAGAGACGCAGGAAAAGGAAAGAGGAAGCGAGGAAGCACATAATTAGAGAAACTAAACGTCTTCTCCTCGCAGGGCTCATGTGAAGCGCTGTCAGTTTCCAGTGACAGCACTACAGCTGGATCCACTCTCACAGCTCTCACAGCTGTGTAGCGCCACTCGGTGCCTTTTATCTACCTTTTCATTTGCACAGATAATTTCATGTTCTGTCCAAATAATCATAAGGGAGCACAGTCCCCATTGTCAGCGCTATTTGTTTTTGTTTTGTTTTCCCTTTTACTGATTTCCTCCCCCAAGACAAAACAGAAATATGTAGTCTTTGCATGTTTCCCCTTAAATTGCACTTTTAGTCTTGGTCTGCAGTCAGGTTGTGATTAGACTGTCTGCTAGAAATAATTTACAAGTTTACAGCATCATGTAGCTAAATGGAAATGACATATAGATCCTGTTTATCGCTGAAAGACAGCAGACTCTCCTGACAATACTTTTATCCGTGATGCAGATTAAAAGGAGAAATGACAGATCACAGCCACAGGCAGCGACTGGCTCAAGGTCCACTGCTCTTACTCCAAACCCAGCACTTCCTTTTCCAATGCTGATGAGTTTATGTAAAAAAAAACATGGCTGCAGCGTCTGAATCACCATGGTGACAGTTATATAAAGACGTCTCTGTAAACCACCACTCTTTAGTGCAGTGCTTCATACAGAGGGGTATAATTAAAGGTGTAACACATTTTGACTTCAGCAGTGTTAAAATGGGCTGTAGTGCAAATTCAATGGTCATTAATAAATGGTTAATTTCACAATTTACACTGAATTCATCAAGAAACGTTGCCACTGATGATACTGATGTGACCAGGCCTTGATGCTACAGCTGAGTTGTATTTGTGCAGTGTTGTGCTGATGCAGCGTCAAAGCAGAGCAAAGCAGCTGGAACATCCAATCACAGACTCTCAGAGAGGCTGGTCACATGTGGCTTTGGTCATGTCTGCTCCAGGGTGTGTCCACACACACACTTTCCTTCTGAGTCTATGGTCTCAATCGCTAGTTTCTTCTCGATGTTCATTTATGGCGCTTTTCCACTAGCACGTACTCGACTCGACCTTTTTGGTTCTCCACTAGGTGATGGTACCAGGTACTATTTTAGTACCTCCTCGGCTGGGGTTCCAAGCGAGCTGAGTCGAGCCGAAAATGTGACGTCGACAGACTGCAGGCCACTGATTGGCCAGGGAGTGATGTCACTGGATGAGTCGTGAGAGCGACTCGTTCACAAGAATCCAACCCGCCGTTTTTAAAACCCTGGAAACAGTTTTTATTATTTCTGTGAACGAGGTAAACGGCTTCACACAAACCAAACGCTCCACGTCCTTAGTTGTGTTTGTGTTTGTGCCGCATACAAATGATGCCACTGGAGTTTGGGGCCGCCTCGACCCCACCCACTTTGAGGTGGTACGCAACTGTAATGGAAAACGACCCAAACAGAGTCGAGAAGAGCTAAAACTGTGTGATGGAAAAGCGCCATTAGTAACTTATGGTTAAATTAAGACTGAAATAGACCATAAATCAGGGTATGTTTTAGGGCAAAACCATCTTGTGCTGCCATCTCGGTGCTGCCTTTCTGTTGATATAGTTATGCCATTATTAACTCTGCCTTTAACTACAGTAGGTCCAAGAAAACAGCAATAGCTTTGCGAGGTGAGAGACTGTGGGGTTCGTGTTAAGTGTTTTTCAGATGATGCACTTGTCTGTTAAATTTTGCATCATTCTCTTTGTGTTAAGAGCCGGGAAAGTGTTACTGGTGGCACTTAGATTAGCATTGTGTTTCCCTACATACAACTAAACAGGAGTGGATGCAAACAGCACAAAAAAAATATCCTTTTCTATCCACTTTAGACCAGAGAGCACCATTGCTGATGTTCATATTTTCACGGGGAGAGAAACAAAGAGACATCCCGCTCCTGTTAGTTCAACGTAACTGGACCAGAATCAGTGTGAACACGGAGAGATTGAGAAAATCTATTATTGTTGCAGTGAGAGAAAAATTTGAGTGGACATGTCAGTGGTACTGTAGCTAATCTAATGCTGCTCCTCGGCCATTTAAGGTTAGATTGGCCTGTGCTGTTTCGTCTCTGTTCCTATTAGATAGAAAGGTGAGGAGAGTAGAGCTGTTTCATGGCCTCTCCAAGGCTATTACAGCAACTGAATGTGTGCAAAGACGACGGATGACAAAGAAAGGAAGGACGATATTCTATAACCATGGGGATCTTTTATGAAAATGTTCCAGTAGTGATGTAAGCAAAGAAGCATTTGTGGGGAATGCACAGCGCGTCCTTGTGGCCAAATGAGTGGCATCTGAAGGTGCCATGTGACAGAATGACACACTGTGTGGTCACACACTGAACGACACACACGACGAGCCTCAGGTAAACAACATCCGTCATTTTGAAGATACTTTGCTTGAGTCTGATGGTAGAGATAGAAAAACTGAATTATAGTTTTTCTGCCATTCGTCAACGGCACAAACGAAGACACATTTTATTAACAGTGGCAGCCAGAAAGCGTGGGAGTGCTGTTACTTGGTTACTTTGATTTGATGGATGGACCCGCACTGCCAACAAATTAGTTCTTTGTCTATAAAGTAAGGAATGCGGTGAGGAATTGATTCGTACACACTTGTATATAATTAGACAATGAAAACACTTTCTCAAGAGGACAACAATACTGTCAGCTGCTCTTTTACTACTGCCAAAATGTTTCTGGAACAGATTTGCAAATGCTTTTGTCTCTAATCTCTAATCAGCAAGTGGGGTTTTAAAACTTTTTTTATATTATATTATATTATATTACTAGCATAAGGCAAGTGAATCAGTTTTACTGCACTATACAGCACACTATTACTTTTTAGCTGTTTTATTCCCATTTATGTGTCACATTGTGCACCCCCCCGTGCCCTAACGTGTGCAGCTTCTGCAGGGTTTGAATCTGTTGTTAGTTTCCACGATTCCCAAAGACAAAGAACAGCAGAAGTTACAAGCTGATGAGACAACTTGGCAATATCAGAATGACAGAGTGAGTCCGAAGAGAGCCTGAGAGTCTGAAGCCGACACTTTGGGAGGAAGAAGTTCACTGGACTGCACTGCCACACTCCTTCAGAGTGAGGTGTTTTCTGCCTACAAATCCCACCGTTGGATGCAAAAAAAGAGCTTCAGATTAGCAGGTTGGCACCATCCATGGTGGCCTCTGCCATCACTGTATGAGCAGGTTTGAATGTTGACATGTAGCGTAACTCGTGTCGAGCGGTCAGAAGACATCTACTGCACCTTTAACGTCTTTTCAGATTCATATGGTGCTGCAGTAACCTTTGTGTCAGCTCCTTACACTCAGTGACAAAGAGATCCTGAAGCAGTCTGGCACTGCGTCTCCCCTCAAACCAACAATGGCCATCATGGTAGATGGTTGATTCCACCATTTCCCAGCAGTTCAAGTTCAGCCACTTTCTTGTTTTAACCAGCAGTGTGTAGCTGCATGTGGAAAAGAATGAAGCAGAGGTTTAGAATATTATATTGGATTAAACAAAAAATAAAATGCTACCCTGATGCCAGAACTGGGCAGCATGCGTGGGGTCAGCATACTTCACAGAGGGAGTGGAGAAGTGGACGGTCAGCAGGTCACACAGGCTTCTTGATGTAAGACGGGACTTCCATTCACTCCTCGCCAACTTCATTTGATTGACAGCTCTTTCCCAGTCTGCCGTACAGGCTGATGGGGCGAAAACAAGTTCAGCCAGGCAGGCAGACGATGTCAGGGCAGTAGTGTTGCAAATACCTGCTCTGATCATGTGGAGAATCTGGTGGTTGGTGCTGATTTTCCCTGTACTACCTTTCTTATGTGGGTGTGGCGTTTGGTTTTGTTTCATTGGACAATTTGTGGTCTTTTCTGGCTTCCAATTTTAGGTTTTTAGTCCCAATAACGAGACTATTAGTTCTCGTAATGGCATCTGAAGTGTGCTGATGACACACCGGACAGAACATTGCTTGGCCTGTCTGCTCAGAAACTAAACAGTCATGGGACCCTCCACGGCCAGTTTCTTCTCCACTTCTCATTAAAAGCTGGCTTAAAACCGTCACCTCTTTAGCCTGCCTCTCCTTCTGGGAGATGTTCTCTGCAGACCTCTTCACCCCTTCGAAGTAACGCCACATTGTTTTCCCGTGTCATCTTGTTAAAGTGTCTGAGTGAAACAAGCAGACTCTTTAATGGTGGCTGGGAAACATAACTGCCACCTTCTGGACTGGAGTGGAACGTCTCAAATTGATCTGTTCTGCTATTCTATTTTAATTAAACTGCTACTGTGGCCGGTGGGTTCAGTGAACTCACTGCCATTAAACAAAATCACCTGCATTTGGCAGATGAGGGGATGCTGATTTCCAACCCTTGTCTCCACATGCACATTTAAAGATGTTTACTTACATGTAGCCATCTAGATGGGGAGACTTCTGTCCATAACTGTAGTTGTATGTGTTGAAATCAGAGGAAATCAGTGTTATTAAATGATGATCTTATGATTATCTCTTCACAGAGAGATATTTTGGTAGATGTGTATGAAAGAAGGACAAATCACTCCTCTGTTTTAAGGCATTACATTTTAGCATTTCATTTCAGCTTTCAGCCCATCAGCACCAAGCCAAGGTCATCAGGACGAGTCAGCAGCCTGCATAAGTTCAGGTTTTTCAGAGCTGCGTGGCCCTTGATCCTTTAATGTGTCTATCTCCAGATTCAGTCCTCTCTTCATCAGTGCTGTCTGCTGATTCTCACCAGCAGGTTCACTGCTGCACTTGACCCTCCAACATCCAGCCAAGTCATTTCACAGCATAAAAACTCTTGTGTGATCAAATAAAATTACTCAAATTATAAAACTACAATCACCGTGAGTATGTCATAGATCTAGTATATCAGTCTTCTGTTCTGATTTGGCTAAACTAAAGACATGGAGGCTTCTGTGGCTGGTGTTCTTGATCTGACACTCACACTGAGCCGAAGTGTTTTTTGGGGGAAAACAGTATTGAATACTGCAGAAATCTACATTTCTCTTCTCACCATTTCATACCACTGCATTCAATTAAGAGTAGATGAGGAGGGAAGATAAAGCTCGCAGAGCAAACAAGCTTGCTAATGGTCCGTTAGTTAATTGTGGCAGCTCCGCTGGAATTAATTGAATTTGCTGCAGCATGTTAGGCAGCACGGTGGGGGTTTGCACGGTCGCCTCGCAGCGAGAGGGTTCCAGGTTTCCCCCATGCTTCGTGGGTTCTCTCCGGGTACTCCTGCTTCCTCCTACAGTACAAAGACATGCCAAGTGATTGACTTAACCACCTTAACCTTAACCTTAACCACCCTGAAGGATAAGTGTTATACACAATGGATTTAAGTAAGCATGTTCCCTTTTTTTCTTTTACTGAAATCACTCTGGTTATGTACATTTAAGAGACCAGACATCTATCATTGTCAGGTATACGAGTTCATTAACTTCCACACTTTGTTCTGGAGTGCACCACTGAAGACAAACCCTGGCTGATAGATGAATAATGAAGCTGCCTCATACATATGGACAGCTCACAGGCATGAAAGCTCTGCTGTTAACACCAAACATCCACCATCTCCTGCGAGAGTTGTTAAACTGATAGAAGGTGAAAGCCGAGCCGTGCGGGGGCAACATCCAAGAAGGTGTGAAGCACAGTGATCAAAACATACAGTACAGGGGGCAGGTGGAGCTCCGGCTTCATGCTGTGTATGTGTTCTGGCCCTGTATATACACAGCATGTGAGCGTATACGCAGCCAACAAGAGAGTAGGCTTGTCTGTCCTGCGTGTTTTTCTCCTCCAAAAACGAAAATATTTCCAACAAAAAGTTTAATAGTGATTGAAAAATCAGCAGGGTATGAAGGTTGGGACAAGAAATGGGTGTTAACATCATTAAGCGACATCTCATCCAAAGAGTCGACATTTCACCTGCGTGCATCATTCATTATTAATATTTCAAACTAAATAATCATCATTCACTAATCATTATGCCTAGTGCAGCAGCTGCCAGCAGTGTGTATGTACGGCACACGTTGCTATTCTTATTGGTAGATGGTCTGTTTTTATTTCAAATCACCTGTCTTTATGGACGCTGCAGGTGAACACTCTTCAGACAGCGTAGGCTGGAAGCTGCAGCTTCCTCACACCCTCCTTCAGCAGGCAAATCACGTTTCCTGCAGCAGACTCTCTCTGGGTTTACACCCACACACTAAACTGTGTGCAGCTGCTGCTGTGTAAGGAACACATGATAATACAAAGTAAGTTTTGGGGCTCCGAACCGAAAATGGACAGTAATATTTTTGTTTCACCCATAAGTAAAGCAAGTTTGGTATAATACATGCTCATTATTTTAAAGGCAGAGTCTGCAACTTATTGTAGAGGCACTTTTGTTATATTGGTTGAAATTCTCATAACAGCAATCAATACATGAAATTGTCTGGATGCCTGCCCACATGCTGCCAGAGTCTTCCCCAAAACTAAAGCTAGCAAGCTAGTCGAATAAGACCGGCCGAGAAAGCAGGAACTCTGAGCTAAAGCTGACGTTACGTTCCTGAGGACTGTTTTTATGATCAGGATTTTTATGATATGCAAGTCGACCAGAACGATCAAGGGGCCCAGCGGCAGAGGTTGTGGACTCCAACATTAGTCAGACAGTGTTCGTGTGTTGTGGGGAGGGGCTTTGGAGGAAAGTCTGCAGGGAGGGGGTGAGATATTTTCAGCTACTGTTGCTAGTTTCTCCATTACAGTGACTTTGCCATTACAGGTTTAAAAAAAAGATATGGGCCACACAAAACAAATGATTCAAACAAAGCTATTTTCATGTGAATAATCTGGTCCCACCTCTTCTTGAGCTCCACTGATGCAGTAAAGCAGGCCAACCTCAGCCTGCAGTTCATATTTTTCAGTTTCTTTTCTATGACCTTCTGCCAGTACAACTACTTTACAGAGGAATGGATGAGTGCTTGAATGTTGGAGATTTTGTTTTTTGGATGATGTTTTGTACACCAAAACAGCCCAAAAACGCCCACATAGCCACCACAGCACGCACGGCTAATGACGATGGAGACGGTGCTAATGGTCAGTTAGCGAGATCCACCATGACGCTTCATTATTCAGGCAGCACTCCAGCATCCCTCTGCTGCTGCTCCCATTCATCACGCCCCATATTACAGCCTCCAGAAGGTATCACGGGGTAAAGATCAGTCCCACCTAGAGGCTCAGGTTCAGTGAGGAACGGTATAACGTCTTCTAACGGAACGTGGTCGTAGAAATAACACAACAACAGATGTTAGCGTGAGCTAATTAAATGATAGTCACATCTTGAAATAATGACAGGTATGATTATAATTACTAAATTGTCTGGTGTCTGTATTAAAGCATCAGCTGAAATATTACATTACTCTTTCTCTCTCGCTGTCTGTCTCTTATAAACATGGATAAATACTGTCGGTGACACTGAGATTACTAATGTTGACTTATTAGTTACATTAGTCTTTCATATATATTCTACTCTTCTTATAGAAATGCACCCTGGGAGTTGAAGTTAACATCTCCACAGAACTGTCTATCAGGGAAGCAGATATTTTTACACAGAGTTTCATGCCCAGCAGCTGTGGAAGTGCGTTAACTGTCACCGAACGTCGTCTCTACAGAAACTGAATACTATTTCTTAATAACTTTTATCAACAGTTGCAGAGTAAATCGAACTGAAGCTGTAAAATGTTAAGGAGGCAAAAGTAGGATTTTGACATGAAGGTAACATGTTCATGCATCAGCATTAAACATTCACTGGACGGCATAGTGATCTGATCTGATTGGGAAGACTGCAGGCAGCACAGCACAGTACAGCAGCAACATGCACCTCATGCATAAGAGAGATGTATATAAAAATCCTCAGTGCCATCTTTTTGAAGGGACATGAGCCTTGTCTCTCTGTTGAAGTATATTTTAAAGATCTAAGACACATGCTGTCCTGGTTTTGATCACTCTGCATTGTGAATTACTTCTGTGACTGAATCCAATCTTCTGCATTTTATGTTCCTGAGTCCCAACAAACTAGACCAGAAAACGTGCGCTTCCTTTGCACACGTGCTTCCCTGCACATCTCAGTGTGTTCAATTTAACCCAGAAAACTCTTCCTACGACTCCACCATCATGTCCACAAATGGGATGCAGGATGGGCTCTTTACCCCTTTTAAACCCAGATTCTAAAAAGGAAAAACTGCATTTCATTTCATTTCAAATACATTCTTGTTCTTATCGGGGCTGGAGCCAGACAACAGGCTCACTTCTCACTTGCAGTCACATCCCACAGGGAAGACAAGTGGGAGAGCAGTTGGTCGTAAATCTCTGGTGACAGGAAGGTAAATTAGAAAACATTTGGTTGTCACCACTCGATAAGAGTTAAATATGGTACACAGTTGAAGCCCTGGTAGCAGTCATCTGAAGTCTTTGTACGGCTAAATTCTGTTCATTTTAAGCTGTCGTGACCTTACATCTAAGATTTTCCTGCTGAATGGTAAATGGACTGTACTTGCATAGCATCATTTTAGTCTGATATTTTCGACCGCTCGAAGCAATTCATCACAACGTCAGAATAAGTCCGTTTAAAGTTGATGAAGAGTTATAATTTTCACTGCTATTTTCTCTGTGTGTTACCCTTTCCACCACAATCATTCTTGCCAAATAACTCCATTTCCTTGCGCTTCAGCCCGAACCATCCACATTAACTGTCAGTTTTTTGGCTGCTTTTCCACCCAAGCGGGAGTTGCGCCTCGCTCTCAAGCGGGGCTTTGCCCTGCCGCCTTTCTCTGGCTCTCCCTCTCTACTTTAATCAGTCACCACTGTCTGGGAGGCAGGGGACCCTCAGAAGGCAGCCAGCCTGTTCATTAACGCTATTACCATTTTTCATCCATGATTATCCCTTGGTAAAACAACAACACTATATCTGAGTGTGTGCTGGGTGGAGAGACAATGCTGGAGGGAAGAGCAGATGTGGAAGCTGTCACAGTTGCATTGATTGAGCAAATATCTACACAAATGAGCACCTCCCACATCCCCGCACGCCTCCTCTCTCAGCCAACCTCTCGAAGAGGCTCCACACAGTCACAAGTCAGCTGTCGTAAGAGCTGTTTAGCAGCACCTCCACTCTCTTTCCTCTTTTTTTTCTGTACCATTCTCGCCTCATCCTTCTGTCTCATTAATCTTCACTGCTCATTTCCTTCTCCCTCTATCAGCAGTGAAGGCAGCGCTGTGTGAGGAAAATGATTTGAGCAAAACTTTCCATTCTGAATTTGATCAAAGTTGGCATTCAGGGGCTAAAATGCAATTAAGTCGAGTGTTTTCAAGTGTTTCTTGATGGAACTTTTGAATTGCTAAAAAAAAAAAAAAAAAAGGCAATTCAATATGTTTTTTATCATTGTTTTCCAACTGCATACAAAGCAGGATTGAGAAAACTATTCATATGTCTGCTGAATGAATTTAATGAAAGCAGGACTGCATTACATTGGTTGCAAAAAGGTTTTGGAAAGTACTAAAAGTGGCTCGCTCAATTTCTTTTGCTGCACCTGTAATTTTGGGTATGTGCCTGTGATTGATCTCTGCATCACCCAGTTGACCTTCATCTCTCACGCCGGAGGCTACTGGTTCTCCTCCTCCACCCTTTTTATACCTTGTCCATCACTCTCCTTCCTCACGTGGTGGTTTGATATTCGTTCCCACAGGCTGTAGAAAAGCTGACCGTCTCTTTAGGCTTTAGGCACACCTAGCAGAGATTCAAAGACTGATTACCGGAAACATCAATAAACATTGATAGCAAGGTTTCCAGCAAGCTTTTCCTCAGAGTGTGAGGAACCCACATCAGATCTCCTTCGCACTGGTGTGCATGGAGAGACAGAAGAAGTCATGACCCACATTTTCTGCTATTACAAAACATTAATCTTCATCCATATTGCTAATCGCTTAATCGAGTCATGTTAGCTTCCTCCAGCTTCTCAGTGGTGAAGATCTGCTACTTCTAGGTGGACAAACCTGACAGACTTGGCAAATAAAATAAAAATGTTCCATTGGATTTTAAATTTTTTTGGAATCCCAGAAAGCTCTGTGGAAAACTAAAGTTCATGATACTTGACATGCACACTTGGTCACCACTTTTATGGTTTTTGAAGGGTAAATGCAATTGCCAGAAGTAAAAAGTCACGTGACTTCCACGCCACCGGCCCTAAGCTACACTACAATTATAAACTTAACAATTTATAGTATTTTAAAATCATTTATTCTAAGTTTGGGTTAGAATAGTTTGCAAGAGCGTGAATATAAACACAGCTAGAGGCTGTAAAGGCAGATGTGTGAATAGATGAATGTCTGTGTTCGACAACCTCTGTAGTCTCATTTAGCCGCATGTTAGCAACCATCTAACCAAACACTCATTCAAAAACCTATTGACTTTGGCTTTGAAGTGCAAGACTGCTAACTCATTTCTTGGTTTTGGGGCTCATGTAGAGGGTCATGGCTGAGAAACAAAGTGCTTTACCTGACCTTCATCTGTGTGTCAGCTCTGTGACATGTAACCAGTGTTTCTGGCCTTCTGCCTCTCCTCCTCCCCGAACAGGTGAACGCATTTCTGTCCTTTGTGATACCCATGGTGGCCATTTCTGCGCTGAACGGGGTCATAGCCAATCAGCTGCTGCGAATGTTCCGCGAGGCAGAGCAAGACAACCGCGTCTGCATCATTGGGGGAAATCCAACCATCCTGAATGTCACCGTGGAGCCCAACCGCGCTCAGTCACTTCGCCACGGAGTTCTCGTTCTGCGTAAGTGAACAACCCACCTCCCTCCCTTTGCCCACCACTTTACACACACGCACACACACACACACACACACACACACACACAAAGTTTAAAGACAACAAGACCTTCATACATTAATCTAGTGCCTCCATGAAGCTGTCACCGAGCTGCACTTCACTCTTCACACAACTCAATAAATGCTCTAAAAGCGCCGTATTCATCACTGTTATCTGGTCAGTGAGTTAGTGGCAGCGGCGTCCACCGTCAGTGGCTGAGTTATTTTGGTTTTCGGCCAAAACAACAGACAAAGCTGTACTTTTAAACCAACTCATACAGCAGTGATTTTGATATGTTACTCTTTTTTTAGTTAGTTGTATTTCATAACATTTCACACCAAATGCTAAACCATAATCAGCCTTTACATCCATTTACTATGTGATAGCAGGACATATGAGCCTCCTCCGGCTAGTGGCCTTAAACTGAAGCTGTTTACTCGACCTTAGCGGATCAGCTGGCACACCTGGTGCTGCTCAGCTCAGCACCTCTGCCTGCTCCCGATGAGGGTTTTTAAGGAAAACCAAAAGCTTGGAACTGCAACAGTGCTTCAGGTCTTTGTAAGCATTTAAAATACGGCACAACTAAAAGACTTGATGTCATTTAATGTGTGATAGTACACAACTGCAGGAGTCTCTGAAATCTTTCCTCTGCATCTCAGCTCTGATCTTGTGCTGAATGGAGGGATTGAACGGGGATGTGTGATAAACTCTAACAGATCTCTACTTGACATTTCTAGCATTTCATTAGGGACGTGTAATAAAACACATAATGTCTTCCTATAATGATAATGTCATCATGATACGGATTCAATTTAAAGTTTAACTGGATTGGGTGAGTCTAGTGGCCTGATGGGTCCAGCCTCGTCTCCAATACTCCCAATTACAGCAGTCAACATGAGTACTGTTGCACTGTAGGGACAATCTGATGGGTCCCATAATGCCGGGCAATTCATTCAGTCCACGACGGAAAAGGGAATGAAATGATTTCTTCTATGGCTTTGGATGGAATATACAGACGGACCTATCTTCACTGTAATGTCCCTCCTGTTCTGCACTCATCAATTATGAAAACTGACTGAGCCATTGGCCAGAATGGGGCACATACATCAATTTCCCCATTCTCTTTCTCCCTGTTCTTCTTTAAGTTAAGCAGACCCAGCGACTCCAATTTGAACGGGTCCCAAAACCCAGTTTGTCATAATTAGACCGTCTTTGTGCAGCTGTTTCATCGTTTGACAGTTAAGCAACAGCCTTTTAATCACTCTCCTACGTCACAGTATAAAACCACACATTACATTAATTAAATGAAGCTGCCCGCAGTGAGCTATGGTTTCCAGGAATAGCCACAGACTTCAAGAAAGCAGCGATCCTTCACTTCACTTGGACAGAATGATGTCTGTTTCACAACTACTTTGTTTTGCAGGGAAAATTGTTCATTGTGAACTGTTAAACGGTAAACGGTCTGTATTTGTATAGCGCCTTTCTAGTTATTTCAACTACTCAAAGCGCTTTACATGACATCCTCATTCACCCATTCACACATCAATCATACAGGAGAAATGTAATTTGGAGGAGACTATTCTTTCATACTCATTCACACTCTGAAGCCATGCTTCAGGAGCAAGTTGGGGTTCAGTGTCTTGCTCAAGGACACTTCGACATGTTGACCCATAGGAGCTGGGGATCGAACCCCTGACCTTCTGATTGAGGGACGACCCACTCTACCACTGAGCCACAGTGGTAGAGTGTTACCTCTACCACTGTTACCTCGTTCTAGACAAAGTCAGGAGTCAGTACATCTCTCTTATTAGCCCTACACACATATACTGTATCAGTCAGGGCTGAGACCTCTAAACTAAACTGGGCCCTTTAGAATACATGAGTGGGGATTTGTCTCTAAGGTTTAGGCATTTATGTGATTTAGAGTGCACCAGATGGACGTGGAATGGCCCTTTTATCGACTGCAAAGTGGCTGTAGATTGTTAAACCAAACAACTGAACAACACATTCGACAGGTAATTGCGATAACAGGTTTTTCACGGGGTTATGATTGATTCTCCCTCCTGCAGCCAGAGGAGTAGCAGTTCATGGCACCACTTCAACCAACAAACACAGAGGGCTTATCAGCTTAAAGGCCTTCATGCACTGGGATGGGACAGTGACGGATAAATGACGTGGAAATATGCGAATGTGTCATATTTGTCCCAATTTGCGAATGTTGGAGCGCTTGCAGAATACATGATGTGCTCTGGTAAATCATCCTGCGATGGCCTTGAGACGCACAGCGCTTAAAAACAGCAAACAGTAATTCTGGTGTCATAACAGGGAGGAAAGACTGCAGCTGTTGTTGCAAACAGAACAGCAGCCAGCTGTGAGGCAGCAGAGAGAAATCATAAGCCAGAAGGTGTTGCAGACACAGGACTGTAGTATATACGTTTATTTATTCACACACTTGTGAATGAAGCATGATGTTGTTTACAGTCTGCATACAGCATATTAAACACACAGCGTCGCCCTGCGTGTCACACAAATGAAAAAGTGACGTTAGTTAACAGTGTAACTGGGCAGGCAGGCACACATTCGTCACACCGAAGCTCGTTCCGCCTCCACATGTTGTTTTTGAAATGATATCTAATAATAAAAAGTCTCTCTGTTATCATACAAACAGAGTTCTGTGATAATCATACAAACCACCATGTTGAATCTTTGTCATCCCAAAAACAAAAATCAATCTCGGTCCAATAAAGTTTAAAAACTCAATATTGCTTTGCAAAATTGAAAAATGTTATTGTGTGTCTGGTGTCTGGTGTGCAAAGGCTTTAAATCTGTGCCTTAAATCTGCTGCATCGACAGTAAATTGCACCCGATGTCACCTGACTGACACCCTGTAGGTTGTCTCCATCCTCTTAAAAGAACAGTTCACTACTTTGGGAAATACTGTAATCTACGCTCTTGCTGGGAATGAATCTAAACAAAATGTTTCACAACTGCAGGAAACTTCTGGAGTCTTCAGCCAGAGACTCCAATGGTATCAGTGTTGTCATCAAACTATCGCCAAGAAACTGAATGAACATTTATCCCAAAATGTCGAACGAATCCTTCATGATTCGCCTCTTTTGAAACTGTTGAACTTGAAATGAGAAACTGGGCTGGGTTCTTGGCTCAGTTTCTCAATTTCGTTTTAGATACTGATCATCAAAGCCCTAATAACTTGTAAGAATATAAGTTTATAAGTTATTTAGATAGCGAAGTTTTATCTCTCTATTCAGACAGAATTATGCACAGCCACATTATTGTCGTGTCAGACCCAAATGTCACCCAGATAAGAGGACTAGAAGGTGGGCGCTGGTGTAGGTTTAAGCCTTTTACACATTTTGGGATATGATTCGTTATTTGACTTTTGGAACAGGTTTACAAAGGTGCAAATTAGACCTTTTAGACCTTTAGATTAGAGTTGAAGCAGTGATGCCAGGTTTCAGTCATCATAGACTCCATGGTGAAGGTGTACAAAGTCGTTTGTGATGAATAGATGATGACAGACTGACTGACAGTGACAAATACAGTAGTGATGGGCAGAGAGCCAAGAGCAGAGCTGCCACATAGAAATAGACTCCAGACAAATGTGATCTCTGTCTGCACACACACACACACACACACACACACACACACACACACACACATATGTAACCCACTGTTTTTGCTGCCTGCCCTGTTTTAAAGGATAACTATGCTATTCTTAATCTTGAGTTTTGAAACGGCTGGAAGGTAAGAAAACGTTTGGTAGATCGCATCTGTCCACAGTATGCGTTTGATATTGTGTGACTTTTGGTGCGTTAAAGCTTTAAACACAATATTTCTGTAACACAAACTATCGATCAAGGCAGCAGTAGACCGGCAACTCCTGTGTTCTGTGAGGAGGTTAAATGTGTGGTGGTTTTGGAAAGCGCCATACATACTGCTAAAACCAAAAGGATCTTCCAGGTCTCTCTCTGTAGGGATCCTTCCCATAATGCTGTCACACACTTAGAATAACACTCTGAGCCTGTCAGTGGATCAAACAAGCTCTTTTAGTGGACCTGCTGTGATTGAGCGCAGCATCCCTGTATTGTAGTCGTACCTTTTTTGCTCATTGATTGTTCAAACAGTGTACATTCATACGTCTACCACAGAATAGAAAACCATAAGAGAATGCTACTTGACAAATACATAAGTCGTAAACCTGTGGAGAATCTCACCACAGAGCCACAGCAGAAAAGAAGAGTGAAATGTACTTGGACCCTGACGTAATCCCTCCTGACAGGCATACAAATTGGCTCTCAGATATCTGTTAGATCTCTGTTGTGTAGCTCGTCTTGTCGTGCAGTGAAAAGTGCCCCTTTCAAAGTTCCCCCAAGTGAGTTTCCAACAATGCCTGAGATTGGACCTGACCTCAAAACAGCAGCATCCAAGAGAATGAAGACATCGTTCCTACAGTAGTTTCTCAGAATATCCCCGTGGTGACAGCTGTGTTCTGCAGTGAAAAACATGTCAGCAGAGGCTAGAAAGTTTTCTTTGCAACCTGGAGGTTGTTGTTTTGATTTCTGGGGATGACAGCAGGGTTCTTTTAAGAAGCTGCCAGGAAACCAGCAGCCACAAATTGCAGCAGTAACCATTATCTCCACAGACCTGCCTTTGATTGTTAAATAACATCCTGACTGAGAAGTAATGCATGGTCGTGTACCACAGGCAGGTTATGTGACGGGCCATATGAATATGGATGACATGAAACCTTACAGTTCCATGTGGTGAAATCAGTGTTTAATGAGTCTGATGTCAGGCTTGAGATATCTTATCCAGTCTTATCTCAGACTTTTCCTGCCCCAAGCAGAGTCCAGTTGGCTTTTTTTTGTGGCCCAGCAAAACTACCACCACTGGTTGGATTGGTGCAAAACCTTTTCATATAAACATTCACAGTTCCTGAATGCGTTTAGAGTCAGCAGAGTCTGCTGTGAAACCTGGTGACACACACGGATATTTGCTTCCTGGTGAGGAGTTTGCAAAGCTGCAGCCAAGAAGCAGCTGATCTATCTAAGGCCTCAGTCTCTTCATTAAATTTCAGGCTACGGTGTAGTTCGGCTGTAACCTGGACTAATGTACCTTTAAAGAGACCGCCAAATTTATACATAAGGGATTTAATCCATATATTCATTTATTTAGGTGACAGAGGTTGTGTCCTTTGCCAAAGAGCACTCTGTCGTTCCCACAGAGGAAGACAGTGATGCAGTATTCACAGCTAGCCCACTGCCACAGCAGAGGCTTTAAACAAGTGCTGAACTGACGGTTTAAACCTAAGTTGAGTTGTTTGAGCCCGTTCTTCCAGATGCAATTTGAGCCCAATTTTGCCAAGGAAAACATATTGAACATAGTGACAAGAGGGAATTGTGATGAAATTGTATTGACTGAAGTGAGGAGGAGGAGTGAGTGAGGCCAAAAAAACACTATTAAAGCCTCTGCAGGACAGTTTGACCCACAGTGTAGCATTTCTCCGTCCATCACGACAGCATGGATAAAAATGCACAAGTAGATGAATGAAGGAAGGAAAAGATGTAAAAATCTTTTGAAACACAGGTTTATTTCCTCACTAATGCTTGTTCGGTGCTATTTTTGATGTGTTATTGATTTTTTTTGATGGGAGGCGAAACGTCTTCAAGTACCTTTAACAAGTCCAGCTGACTTTTGCTCAAACTCCTAAGGAATAGCAGTCACAATTTAGTTAAAGTGAAACACACACACTGCCTTAAGCAGCTGACCTCGTGCTGGACAGCGGTGACAGGATCTCCAAAATCCATAAATCCCTTCAGAAGTTCTCTAGAAGAAAGTTGCTTGTTATAAATTCCGTCTTTATCACCAGATTGAGGCGTTTCATTAAGCACCAAAGTACCAACGGTGATCGTTGTCTGTTCAGCACAAACAGGGGGCTCTATCAGCTGAAACAACAAGACCCTCCGTGATCCAGATTTACCGACATGCAAACAAACAGGCCAAAGGCTAAACACACAAGTGCCGATAATTCAGAGTCTAATATACAGACACTGAGCGAGGTTAATCCGCAAGACGCCTTTATCATTTTCCCATCGTTTGCGTTGTGCAGAGCAGGAAAAGCTTGACTAATGCTCCACATCTGCTATTTTTGCCTCATGATCTCACATCCTGGCCCGGCACCCTGTGTGACTCATTTTAATAAAATAGATTTTTGCAACGACGGCATAATGCAGTCTGGCTGTTATTTTGCAAATAGTCACGTTTTTGCGTTTTAATTAGTGTCAAAATAATCCAATGATAGTTAATGATAGCAAACAGGAAGTGCTAATAGCTAATGCAACATACTTTTACTGACACCAATTTGCTGCTGACTTTGTCTGAGTGGAGTGTTAGACTTTGAAAACCCCTGATTTATTACATGGTAGATATTATTTCATTTTGCTCATTATATTGATAGCTAAAGTCAGGAGGAGTACCTCCATGTCTTTTCAAATCAAACACTTCAAGATGTCACCAGTCTCTCAGCTCTTGTGTCCTCAGCACAAGCCTATATTATATAATATGGTATTTGTTCAACCCTGCTGCTCAGACATTCACATCATAATCTTCCGCATCAGTTCAATCTTGTGTGTTTATATCCTTATCTCTCTCTCTCTCTCTCTCTCTCTCTCTCTCTCTCCCTTGTGTGCAGGTGCGGTGGTGATCGCCTTCGTGGTCTGCTGGCTGCCCTATCACGCTCGCCGCCTCATGTTCTGCTACATCTCTGACTGGTCCAAGTGAGTAACCATTCTTCTCAGGCTCTCATGCGACGGAAACAGTTTGTTTGCTCACGTTGCTCTGCGGGAACGCATCAATGCTGCACACACACTACACACACACACACACACACAGAGGCCTTCACACACACAAATATTGGCTATAGCCATCTTAGAGGGTCATCAGTTAAGGAGCTCAGACAAAGAGGAGCAGGACAGATACATCTTCCTGATTGGAGTGACTTCATTTAACTCTCTCTCTCTCCCCAAGCTACATATTGTTTCCCTAATTAAATCAGACAGACACCGTTTCAGTGGATGGATGTTAGTGCTGGGAAAGCCTCTTTCTCCTGCTCTACATGAAGGATTGACAAACTGCATGTAAATGTGCGAAAGGAAATTCATACATCTTCTGTAAACACATGGCCACAGTAAATACACAAAGCACGAGCGTGTGTGTGTGTGTGTGTGTGTGTGTGTATGTGTGTGTATGTGTGTATTAACCTCCTGGCACACTAGAAATTGAACCAGAGTTGGTTTGACTTTAAACACATCTAATTTTGAATTCAAACTCAAGATTCAAACTCTGATCACAGTTCATTTGAATTGTACTGCTTGTGTTTGTTTTGATGTTGTTTTGAAGTGAATGGACATCATCTGTAGAGTTGGTACCCAGTTCTCAAGATACATGGAGACCAGGGTTGTAGCTGATTACATGTAAATGGGATTACACATATCAGATTACAAAATAAATAGGCACAATCAACCCAGATTATATTAGAAAAAAATTGCAATTAGATTAAAGTTGCACTGTCAATAATTACATAAATACATTCTTGCTTTTCCTTTTAAAATGTAGAAGTATTAAAATGATTATTTTTCACATTAGCCAATGCTATTAAGTCATTAAAAGCACGTCTGACATACAGAGTTAGAGACAAACATTATAGCGACAAACATTTACACACACACACACACACACAGCACCAACTGATGCTCAAATTAAAATCTTTGTGGCTGCATCCGTTTTTTTTAGTTAAATATTCTAATGTTTGATTCTGAAGCAATCTGTAATTTGTATACGATAACCGACAACATTTCAAAGTGACCCTGGATGCATGCATGATGTCAAGAATGTCAGTCAGCCACTGCCAATACAGACAATCCAGAGTCCTGTCCACAATAAGCATTCTACGTTCTTTTGAAAAATGGAACAAGATGCACAATAGCTGCAGCATCATTATAATAAAAGCAGCATTCAAAGAAAAGAGTGGCTGCAATACAAATATATACATATATATATTTTTTTGTTATGTGTCTCAGATAAGATCATGTCATCTATCTTATTTCCAGGGTTCCCTCCGTTCCTCTCCAGCGCTGCCTGAGGAGGAGCGCTGAGCTTAAAACATATTGCTTATCGCCGGCGACTGAAGATGAAAAGCTTCTCTGGTCTCGCTCAGTGTTTCCGTGCGCCTCCGTTTATCTGTGCACATCTTAACATCTAGAAACTTCCTGCTTTCGCAAAGGGAAACAGCAAGCAAGCTTTGTTTTTAATTACACTTTAAGCCTCTTTTGTCCAACAGCTGTTGAATTCCTGACTTACCTGTGAGACAACAAAAGCCTAATATCATTCAAATTACATTAATTATTCCTAAGAAATTGGTGCGATTATTGTATTACAAGGCTAAGCTGCTAGCTGGCATCCAGAAATTGAGCAGCCGCTATAATAAGGGGATTATGCTGCTCTTGCATTGGGTGTGTGTTGGTGTGTGTTTTCTGTGACATGCCTGCAGTGGAGGCAGCATTGCTGGGCAGACTGTTATTATTCTCTCAGTGAGTATTTTGTTACAGGCACCTAAGAAACCACAGGGTACAGCATCAGCATGGTGGCATCGCTTGACTCCCCTGCAGTGTTACAAACAGCCTTCTTCAGTTTTGCTACATCGCAGACATAAAAGACAGTATTTTCACTCTGTGTGGTAAAAGGCAGCAGTAAAATAAAGTCGCTCAGTCAAAGTCAGTCAATAAGAACATTTTGGTTTTCTTTATCTCCTCTGCTCGCCTTCTGAGATGACCTTAGCTATCAATTTTGTGAGACGTTCATGGAGAGGAGGACAAACAGAGACAGCGAAGGAGCCCGGGGGGGGTGTGTGATTCAAGCAGCATCTTGTTGGCACATACTTATCGTTTTTATACCAATGCAAAGCAATTTCCCTAATCGATTGTTGGACACTTAAAGAGAAGAGACTTTGTGTTGCGTCACCTTTTAATGATTAACTGACCATTGATTGTTTAATAACACTGAGTTTAAAAGTAATGGCTTAGCTAATAATCACTGCATATCAATGAGGCGTTTCAGCAATTCATTCAATAAACAGAATTTAAATTATAAGAATATAAATTTATACCCAGAGGACAGAGGACTGCAGCGATGCCCTTCACAGCTTGGTCTGTTGAATCCAGTTGGCATTCGCATTTGACTCCAGATACTACTGGTGGACTTGGTGTTACACAATGTGCACACGACACAGCCTGTTGCATTTATAGCTGTGTATATACAGGATGCATTCAGGGACACTTTTAAGTGTTGCTCACCATCATTTTGCGAAGACTCACCCAGTGCTAGCTGGGTGTAGATTGAGGTAAGGGGGTTGTGGGGTCATGTTACGCAGCTTTGTTGAATGCTGGACTCTGATTGGTCAATTACAGCATTCGGTGATCTGTAATTCCTAAATAGCAGACTGTCAATCAATTAATATTGAGAAGTATAGAGAAGTCCGGTGAAGTCCCGGCAAGAAGGAAACGCAGAGATAAATGAGGAGAGAAACACCACAAACATCAGTATTCCCAAAGAAGAAGTCCCGTCCACCTCATCTCACCATTGATGTTCAGTTTAACGTGAATTATAACACTAAGTAGGCGAATCTTAAGAACGCTCTTCCAACCATAGAATCTAACTCACTATTTTTTCATTGAAAAAGCAATAAAATAATTATAAATCAATACTGCAAGAATGATCTAGTGATCTGGAAGCATTCATCTGCCACAGAAAGTGTGAAGCAGAGAATCATGCTGCACCTGTGGTCTGCCCACTGTTGTGTGTAATTACACTAAAACATGTCAGCTGCCTGAGGGACTCCTATCAAAGTCAAACTCCTACCAGAACAAAGACCGGGTCATGATTCATGTGCCATCCTCCATTACCTAAACTGGGCCCACAGAGTATGTATAATGAAAAGTTCATGCTCAATACTATCTGTGCTGTCCCTTTCAATCCGGTCCCCACTCATCTTTAATGGTGTCCTTGTATGCTGACAGACACACACATCATTGACTTTCTGCACACTTCACTGACCCTTGTCCTTTGCAAGAGCAGAACAGATCAATACACCCAATTCCAGTTAGTGAGATGGCGCCTGGGAGTATATACACTATGTGTGAGGGCACATTGTCGTGTTGCAATCTTATCCTCTTGTTTCTGTGTTACATAAACTCCTATTTACTATCCATACATCCCTACTTTGCCTGTGCACGTAAAGGAATACTGTGTGATCTCATGAGAGAAATGTTGGTGGTCCAAAGACAAAACCATCAAGATCATTTGCTCTGGAAGTCCATCAGTTCAAGATAAACTAACATTAAGATTTGTTTTTGCTAAATTAGTGCTTATGTAAAGTATATTGTTAGTGTTTGTTTGGACTTATCTACTATTTAAATAATACATTCTGGATTTATTTATTTATTTGTCTGCAGTGAGAGCACCACATACAGTATTGTTCTTTCTTTTTTTTAAGATATCAGCACTGCATTTTGATTGGAGCTAAATCTGTTTGATCAGGCGCTAAAAGTACTTCATAACATCACTTCATTTCCAACAGCTACGCAGGCAGTTAGCCAGCTGTGGGCTAACATCATTGGCAGTCGCCTTGTCTAATCTAGCACTGCCTATGTTACTCTTTGAGTCCATACTTAAGGAGCTGACTGGACTATTTGTTGCTGTGAGATGTGACATTCATTAAAACTAGACCCATGAAAGAGAGACACTAACACTAACTAGGCTCTCTCCATTCTGTAATGCAGGATGGTCACAGCACTAAGTGAGCTGCCAATAGTCAAGATTCATCCAAATGTAATGCAGATTTTATCCAAAAAGAAACCACAAAAAAACTTTGAATTAATGTGCATTTCCATCTTATATGAATTCAGTTTGTTCTCCAACCGTTAAACCACCGAAGGAGAAGATTGAGATGATGTAACTGAAAGAGTTGAAAAACACGATCAGAAACTCTAGTGTGAATCAGTTTTAACTTAAGCAAACCAGCCCACTTTTACGAGCAGAATGCCAACTCGACAGCATGAAGGGCCCTCCCAAATGGTGAATATTGTGAAGACTGACTGTGGCTTAAACCACAGAGAACACAATTCAGAGTTTTTGTGAAAGGGGAAGTCAATCCTGTGCAGCAATATTCATCAATGTGTGATCACGGCATGCTCCAGTTAGCTGTGCACCGCTGAAGTTTACTGGTGCCGTGGGAAACACCCACACTGAGGATTAAAGCTTCGGCGCCGTTTCAACAAATGTGCCCAAAGCTGTTTTTATGTTCTCTTGAAACATGGAAAAATATATCAGCTGTAGACTGAGCGTGGACACTGTATTCCTTTTAACTGTATTTCATGTCATTATACTGACTTGTTTAATTTCTTATATACTTCTTTCTTTCCTTACTTTCTCTGCACCCCTCCCATTTTATGTAATCTTTAGATCCTTAATGTGCCTTTCCTCTCCCACTGTGCGGCTTAATCTCCCTCTTCCGTTTTCGCTCCAACAGCAATCAGGGAGACAGAATCGGATCAGCCAGTTGAAAACATAGGTGGAAACCTCACTTGCAACGCAGCGCATTCAAGAATGTCTCTAAAATAACCTCTTGAAGACGAAAGGATTTCATTTTTTTTTTTTTGCAGAGGTTCCAATTCCTTGTTGGATTGCAAATAAAAATGTAAAGAATTTATGTCCAGCAGCAGCAGAGCTCTCTTTACGGTTGTTCATACACAGAAAGATCTGATTTTATGTTAAGATCTAACCACATGGACTTCAAAAGCCAAAGCTACCCTTGATTACTTGTCTGTTTAGTTGCAGCATAGAAAATGTTATTTCTTCCCTTTTTTTTTGAGGCTGGATGGAAGCCCATTCTACCAACATGGAGACCTCAACAGTTGATCTGTTAATGGTGTTGGAAGCATTTCTGCTGGTGGAGCAGCATGCTCACCAGCCATTAGTACAGACCACGCAACTGGTTTGCCGAATAAATCTTCTTAGCCTGTCAAATCCTTACACAAGAATTCTTTGCGTCCTCTGCCCTATGGGCTAATGCAATATTAGATTACAGTTAAACAAGCACAGGACCACCTTCAACCTCTTTAGGAGCCTACGTGAGATGTTTGTTTGAGTGTAGTTGAAGAGCTAGCCACTAGCATCACTAGCCTATCTGAGCTAGCTGGCTTGCAAAGTGTCAGTTATCAAGCTAGGTCACTCCACCATCCGCTCTGTCCCATACGGTCATATGGCAACACCACGCTAGTGTTTCAACATCGGTGCCATTGCTCCGACTCTAATAGTACGAAAAATGTTCCATCGGACCGAGCAAAAGCCCATTTTTCCGATATCCTGTTACCCTAATTATCGCTTCCTAAGCCCACAGAGACTAAACCACCACCACCAACAATGGTGCAATGTAAATACTTCCCTAATTTCAAGTCTTCGTCAACACAGCGTGATGCTCCTCTCATAAATTATGGTACCACTGAGATTAAGATTAAGATGATAAAGCAGGGCATGCTGTATGAATAACCATGAGTAACCAATCAGAGACAGTTCATGCCCAAACCTAACCAATCAGATGCAGGGGTCTTCGCTGAATGTCACCTGCAGGGAGAGTGTGTGTGTGGAGCGACAGGCCTTCAGAACAATGGGAGACTATTTCAGAATAATGGTCGGTCAGAGCAACAGCAGCATTATTTTACTTCACACAGATGCTTTGTACTCTGCACCTAATACATACATTAAGATAAAACATGGCTTGATGTAAAATTTCCTTTTTTCTTTTTGAATTCTTCCAGATTATACAAATCCTCTGATTGTGACAAATCCAGTAACATCACTTTGCCATTTTAAATGGTGGGCCTTTTTTCCCCCTCAGATTTGTTGTGTTTAATTGCAGTGGGCTTTTGGAGAAACAACCATCCTTGGATATTTATATCACAAAATGTCTATAAATGTCTATCTGTATAATCTGATAATCATGCCACATGTCACGTAACAATGGTCTTCTGTTGTCTCACAGTGACTTGTATGACTTCTACCACTATTTCTACATGCTGACCAACATCCTGTTCTACGTGAGCTCGGCCATCAATCCGATCCTCTACAACCTGGTGTCGGCCACTTACCGCCAGATCTTCTTCTCCACTCTGCGCTACTTCTGCATGCCCTGCCGCCAGGCACCCAGGAGGCACTCCCACCCCCTGAACCGCCACTCCATCAGCATCTCCAGCAACCACACCCTCTCCTCCCACATCATCAAAGAGACGGCGTACTGATTGATCAGCCTGCAGTGGCGTGCACTTTCTCATACTAACAACCCATCTGTTGCCACCTTAGGATTACTGGTCCAACTTCATGAAAGAAATTCTGGCAGTGGTTTAGAGACTGTTGGCGCAGGCTGATCTAGCACAGTGGTCGCCATCATTGTCAGAGACCGCTGTGGTTTCATTTCCGATTCACATTTTATTATGTATTGTTCTGTGTTGTGTCTTTATTTAGCATAACATGAGTTTGTGAAATCAAAAAAAGAACAAAATATGACAACAGGAATCTGAAAAAGAGAAAGGAAGGATGGACATACACAGTGAAGAACCATCTTTTAAAATGGAACCTGCTATGAAAATGTTTTATACACGATATATTTTCATGACGTGTTTTTATTGGATCAAGCTTTCACACTTGCATGGGGCTGTACAGTGTAACTCATTCAAACTGTTCTGGTGTTTCTACTCACCAACTTGTGAAACTCCTCAAAGTGTTTTCTCTACAAAAATGGGATGTGGCAATACTTTCACCACTATAAAAGTTCTGATGTAACACTCCACACTTTGTGCTATTTTGGGTGACCCACTGAAGATAAAGCTGGCTTTGATGTTATAAAAAAAAAAAAAAAAAGGAGAGGCAAAGAGAAGGTGTTTCTCTGTCTTCAATCCCCATTGCACTGACAGCTGTAAATATAGGATCTCTTGCATCATTAGCACTTCTCTTCTCTTGGCTTTGTCACAAGAGACTTTAAAATAAATCTTTTTGTGGAGCAGGTTAATCAATCCATGTAGCAGGAGGTCGTTATCACATTGCTCGGTCTCTGACATATGAATGTCCGTGGGAATAGTGACTATTGCAGAGGAAGGTTTGATTATTTCCTGTAACAGTTTTCTGCAATCATAACAGCCTTTTAAAAAGTTGCATGTAGACCTCCCCCCGTCAAACCCTCGGCACAGTCCCAGAGGGCCGGAGCACTGCAGTATCACTGCTGTTTGTGATTGTGCTTTTAAATTACATTCTTACGCCACATATTTGCCAGTTGTGCCTAAACAGAGATAGTACACACACACACACACACACACATAGAGGGAGGATTGATTGAAGATCGGCAGAGAGATAGATGATAAAGAGCAGCTGTATGTGTGAAGAGCAGAGGAGCCGACGTGGAGAAATGTACTTCTGTTGGGAACAGCCAGGCTTATTGCTCGGCTGAAAATTGACAATATTGTGTCTGAACTTTGTGATTGGATGTGTGTGTAGCACACTGAGCAATGAATACCTTTCGGCTTTGTCTCCATTGAAAACAATGAATTTGTGGTGCAGAAGATCCTAACAAGGGGGACAGCACAGCCTACTGGTGTAGACACTGGAAAAGTGGCTGCATTGATTAGTTGTAGTATTTGCACATAACAGTCGTGTCCATGTGGTGCAAACAACACATAGAGAAAATTATTTGACGCACAGATGAGCATTCTTAACTAGAAGGTAACAGGGGGTCCGTGGATGCACTGAAACACTTCAGCACCCACAGAGCACCTGCTGTAATGACATGCTGGCAGAGATCAGGAACTGGCCAATGATCACACAGCCCATTATTTCAAAACCCCAACCGTCTGAAAAATGTTTGTTATCCTGAAAGCAAACGCCCGTTGCCCCAAAGCTCCACTACTCCAAAGACAGACGCTCTCTCTGCAGTTGTTAGTTCACAAACCGCCATCGCTGTCCATGGTGCTGAATCGGTGTTGCGGACAAATCTCCATTGTCGGAATAAAATCATGACAGTTTGACAACAGTTTCACCTGAGTTGACAGACATAGGCTGTAAGGTAAGGCTACATTGCTGTATTGGTGTTGATGGTGAAATTGAGTGGGGTTAGGGTAAAATAAGGTGTTTTCGGACAAATGGGCTTTTAGTCCAATGGGGCAATTGTGGTGTCCTGCACAACGACACGGCACCCAGAGATCTGGGGACTCTCAATGTGTCCTTTGTTCCACGTCTTTGTGTTGCTCCGCCAAGGCACACAAGAAATGTCTTTGCCATCATTTTGAAAAGAGAAGTGAGCTTGTACAAACCCAGTATCCGTAGGAACTTTGTCCATATTGCCTCTCATGACTTGTGTCCATTTGGCGCCAATGTGAGAAAGGTTGTTCAAGGCTTGACAAGAACTAGTTCACACATCTGAAGGCGAAAGTGTTAAACATTGTTCCAAACAGAAACACTCAGACACTCAAACAGTCAGGGTCAAAAGCCAAAAGGGGGAAAGGTCCAATCATTGTTCAGATAAGGTTAATGGCACACTCCTTTAGACGGTCTCGGAGGCACAGTGAGGAAGTAAACATGTAAAGAATGAATAAAACTGAGCTTGAGAGAAAAGTTCAGACAGTTCAGCTATTTCCTGACTGATAACTGTCAGGCTGGAGTTACTTACATTAAAGGTATAAGGGGGTGCACAGTTCTGACATTTTTCACTTTTCAACAATCCCACTAGCACTTCATTTGAAGCGTACTGTTGCTTTGAGCTTAATCATACCTCAACCAGAACTTATTCACCCTAACGAAAAAAGAAAATGAGAACTCTGAAAACATTCACAATTGAACCTAAAAGCACTTTGAATGTAATCAGGGCTTTTGCAGAAACGTCCACTGTCGACCTTCTTGCCTTGCCAAAGGTTTGGATGCATAAAAGGAACATGAACACCCTGAATACCGACTGTACTTATTACAAACTTGAGCCACTTTACAAGCAAAATGCCTGATTTTCCTGATTTCATGCACACAAAATGCGTGCGAACAGCTAATGTGATCATGAACAGGATCTCTTCTTGTAATTCTTGTAATTTCCTAACCAGGTAAATCAAAAAGTGATTGTCAAAATTGGCCAAGCTGACCTCTGTAGAAGAAGAAGGAACTACTCATATCTTGTTGCTTGTGTGAAGCTTAGGCGTGTACAGTGTATAAAGCGTGATGCTAATGCTTTCTGAGAGTAAATGTAATTTAAAATCTATTAGCTGTGAATGTGCTTCTGTACAAACCGTAGATTACACGTTTCGTTTTGCTTTTTATAAACAAACAGGACTATTTACACCGGCTGGCAAGCGAACAAGAAAATCCTATTTATACCCATTTCAATTTGCTGCAAATGGAAGTCAATGGATGTGATTATAACAGGCTGTAGTAATGATGCACTACCAGGGTCACAGCAGCTGAATCATTCAGCACCGTGAGTGTAATTGACCTATACACACAGTAGGATACATCAATATCTGTATCAAGTTTGTGATAATCTATCAGACTCTCCAGTAGATGCTGCTAAGTGATAACTCTGATCGGCCAAAATCACGAGGATTCTTCTTTCATGGCATCTCTCCAACTAGTTGGCGAGATTTTTCACTCTTGATAATGGAAAAAAAAATATAAATTACTACAGTTGTGCAAAAACATCAGCAGCAGTTTCACTTTCATTCTTTAAATATTTAACACTTTAATGGAAAATACTCACATTTGACCACTAAAATACTTCTGAACCCATATCACAGCAGTAAATTACCAAAAAAAAAAAACCCTCTGTGTATGTTTTTAGTAACTATGACTGGTCTTTTTTATAATGGTGTATTTAATTATTATTGGTTATAGATACTAGCTGTGCTTCGTACACGCTGACTTGGCTCTGTGTTCCTGTAAAGTATCTGTGTTGTTTCATTTGTGAAAGCCACTTTGTATCTTCTCCATTAGAGCTTACTTTAGTCCGACATTAAGTTTCCCTAAGCCACCAGACAGCCACACTGAATGAAACACATGAAAACAGAAGTGTACGGGGGTATTACGCCCTGAATGTGTCCTGGCCTGGTGTTCATTGTATTTAGATCAAAGTATTTTTGCTTACTTTAACAGATGATTCAGATGGGCCACGTGGAACTGTACATCACGTGAATGTTATTTCATTTCATCATAAAAAAGAAATATTAAAAGAATGAAGATGTATAACTACTGATGTACTGGCTCTGCTGTTTACATTATGTCACTCCTCCGTCACACAGGCTCTGCCTCGGGTATGCAAGGATGTATAAACAATGAGAAGTGCACACACACACACACACACACACACACACCACTTAGCAGATCAGTGTTTGACCTTTTCTAAAGTATGCTCAGGTGTCCTCGGTCAAGATGTGAGCTGAGGAACAACAACGGTTCTCCTCCGTGAAACGCAGAATCACAGAGCGCACAGTAAATATCAGCTAGTTCGGCTCACGTTTGTTCAGATTTTAAGGGCTGAATATAACATCGCACTGCTCTCTGTGCTCATAAAAGGGAAGAGAGGACGATTCTTAGACAATAGACAATCTACCAGGACGCTTTATTCGTGTGATTTTCAGATGTTGTTGCTGTTTTTGATTGCCTGATAGCTGCCGTCAAAAGGCGTCACGTGTGAGCCACAGTACAAACTGAGCGACAGCCGAGCACCTGCTTCTTAGCAACAGCAAAACGATGCCTCATTGTGATCAGGAAGGAGGAGGAGAGCAACCTGAGTCACCTGAGGAGCCGGGGCACTCACTCTCTGCCACACCAGAGAAGAATACGTGCGTGTTCCTGATTTCTCCCAAACACCCCGGCTCCACTGCTGCAAGCGGTATACCAACAGCATGTGGATGAGTGGGACACACTGTGGGTCATTCTGCAAAGTCTCAGACACTCCCGCAAATTAATATTATGTTGAAAAAAGTAAATAATGAAACATTTACATAACGTTAATTGTTTTTAGCTGTGAATATGTATGTTAATGTGAATATTATGCACGCATCTGTGGGAGAAAATGCATTACTGCTGATGACACTGCTGAATTGCTTTGTTTGCTGCTTCACATGTAGGTTTTAAACGAGGGAATCTGCAGCTTTCATTTAAAAGGACACAGTGGCCAGTTGAAAGCCAAGCTGACCGTGTGGGTGGTTAGTTTTAGAGGAGACGCTGGGGCCACTCGTCAGGGCATCAATTCAATTCAATTCAATTCAATTCAATTTCTTTGTATAGCCCAATATCACAACAGAGTGTCTCACAGTGCTTTACAAAGTTCACTGAAATAAACAAGTGTAAGCGAACAAACAATCTAATAAAGAGTCCAGCAGTCGATGAGGCCAATGGATCAGTCCGGTGGATCAGTCCGAGGCATCACCTGCCCTTTATGACCCTCCTTCTTCGGGAAGGAAAAACTCAAAAAACCCAGTGGGAAAAGAGAAACCTCCGGGAGCACCACAGTGAAGGAGAGATCCAGCTCCCAAGGACGGACAGGCTGGAGCCTTGGACAGACGCACATTCATTGGCTGGTGGAGAACCACATTCTCCGGATCTCAGGATCCATAGGAACCAGGGAACCACATCAGCAGAACCAGGACCAGGATCCACAGGAACCAGAGAACCACATCAGCAGGACCAGGATCCACAGGAACCACAGGAACCAGAGAACCACATCAGCGGGACCGGGACCGGGACCAGGACCCACAGGAACCAGAGAACCACATCAACGGGCATCCACAGCGCTGCCCGTTTGGCTGAGGTATCATTCCTGCCCTGCTAATATGTCTCCACTGTGGTCTTGTCTGTGGCGTTCACCTACTGTTTCTTGTGTTTTCCCTTCCTCTGGTGTCGTCTGATGCTCCGCCCACTCACCTGTTCCCAATCACACAGCTGTGACCACTCATCCCTCCTGCTGTTCATCTTTGCCAGATTGACGTTTTAACCCTTGTGGTAGCGCTCTCTCTCAGCAACTTGTTTTGTTTCTTGCTCATGACTAGTTCCCCCATGTTTTTGCACTCCCCCTGACTCTCCCCTGCATGTCCGCTACGCTCATTAACCAGTCCGCCACACCATCTCAGACATCAGCCACGCTCACTCCCCTGCCTCGCCAGTCTCACCTCACCTCCAGTCCCCACTTAACTCACTGATGTGGTTCTCCACCAGCCAATGGATGTGCGTCTGTCCAAGGCTCCAGCCTGTCCGTCCTTGGGAGCTGGATCTCTCCTTCACTGTGGTGCTCCCGGAGGTTTCTCTTTTCCCACTGGGTTTTTGGAGTTTTTCCTTCCCGAAGAAGGAGGGTCATAAAGGGCAGGTGATGCCTCGGACTGATCCACCGGACTGATCCATTGGCCTCATCGACTGCTGGACTCTTTATTAGATTGTTTGTTCGCTTACACTTGTTTATTTCAGTGAACTTTGTAAAGCACTGTGAGACACTCTGTTGTGATATTGGGCTATACAAAATAAATTGAATTGAATTGAATTGAACTCCCCCTGCAACGAATCTCCCTTTGAACCGTTTCTCTACAGGAGTCCGTGTGTGGATTTGGGTCCACCCTCTGACTAACCATAACATGATGAGCACATTGAATTGAGTGCAAGAAGTCAATATATTCACATGTGAGCTGAATTTGAGGGGAAAAAAACATGACGGTTAATAGAAAAACTGTGAGCTTGTATCTGGTGGATGTTGAGCAGCTCTAATGTGTGAGCCTGAGCCACACGACCTCCTCCATCATTATCAATTTGACTGTTTTATCTTTCAATACATGAGTTAACTCAACTAAAATGGAAACTAATTTGATTTTTAGAGGTCTACATCTAAAACTGGACCATGTTTACTTTGAATTCATGGATTTTCTCCATCCAGTTTGCCACGAGGAGCTGGATGTGCGTGTGGAATTACGACCCTCCCTGTCCGCTGTATGGCATTCTGCCAAATGGAAATTGTGCGCACGCGGCCGAAGCGGGTAACCAGTCCTTATATCACATCTTGAGTGCTTTATTTAATGACCAGCTGCAGAATTTGAATTGGGTTATCACAGCAGGCCTTTCTGCAGGCACACATACTTAACCTGATGCTTTGAGAGAGCAGGAGAAAAGCTTTCTGTTTCAACTATCGAAGCAGGGATACTAATCCACCTATTTGGTCCTGAACTGAAAAACAGCTTCTTGTCGTTTTATGCTGCTGTTTTTTTTTATTTTCCATAATTTTACTGGCTTTTCTTCTACCTTTTTTGCATTCTTCCTTTTGGTTACCCTGAGATCTCAAACAGATTTTAATTTGATGAAATTAAATGTACCCTGGGGTGTTTTTATTGTGAACGAACAAGGCTTGTTTTACTTTGAAACTGCATACGCTTGCATCCTCTCAACCTTATAAATATATCATCTTAATTTGGTTCAAGGTCAGTCTGACTGCGAGTTTCTTTACACTTTGGTTTTGCATGAGCAGACAGGAGGAGAGGAGAGGAGGCCGAAAAGCAGCCCACAGCTTCCCACATTAACCAGCTCCTCTCATATCTGACCTTCGGCATTAATTCCTCCGGGCTCTCTGGAAATCGTCAGTACTGGGGCAATTTGGGAAATTCCACAAATAAGGAAAAGTGGATCAGCTCTGGGGCGCTGGGAAGAACCTGCTTTGGAGGAAGTATAATCCCTCTATTCTTAGCCTGTCCTCTCGCATGGTTAGTCCTGCTCACCCAACACTGGGGGACACCTTAACACATTCCTGTACTGTTTAACGGCTGGTCAGAATGAATGGTGGCAGCGTTGTGGACCAAGTGGTCAAGACAAAAGGAGAGAAGTTCAAAAGTTGGGTTTATTTTCCCAAAAAAGGGAAGGCAGAGTTAAAGAGCCCTTAAAGGAGGCCAACAAAACATAACACCACTGAAAACTAAGGCTGGCAAAACAAGATGTTAGGGGAGGACCACACACATTATTATTAAAACTCAACACAAGGACAACCTGATTCTCATTCTAAAGCAAACAAACTTATTGTTATTTAAAGTAACCACAAATGAAAAGAACCAAACACATGGTAATGAAGTAGGTGAGAGTGTGAAACTCTAAACCTTCCCTTATGAGGCCGTAGGCGGCGAGCAGTGATGCACTGCCTGGCCGACACCGAGGCGTGGGGCTCAGGATGATTCATCGCTGCCTGTGAGGCAGCGTGTTGTCACCTGGTGATCATAATCTGTCCAAGAACCAGAATTCACAATGAATTAAAAGAAAACTGTAGCACAAGCTTAGATTTTCCCTCCTCATTTAATTAATCTCCCACTGTGTATTATAAGTTTTGATTATGTTTTTTTTTTTTTTTTAAATAGCCTAGTGTTTCAAAATTAAGTTATTAGACAGCACAGCTGGAAGCCTATTCTTATTCTACAACAAAACACTTTAAGGTTTAAGTAGCAATTGTTTTATATACTGAGCATGCGCCGTGAACCCAAGATGTTGGAATACAAAGTCGCCATCGTCTCTCCAAACATAAGAATCAGCTTATTTTCATAATTTTTCCGTTTTATAATCCCCTCTCGCTGAAGAAGACACTCCATACACATGAGGACAATGTTCTAATATGGTATTTAACATAATATACTGTCACCACCTTCTGGCCTGGCATTCCTACATGAGCAATTCAAATAATTCGATAATAATCAGATAAACATTGTCGTGTGGACGAAGAGATGCTCTAAAACACAACTGGTGTGGACAGGAAACATGATCACAATAGCAAGTGAAATTAGTACGGCACTTTTGGCATCATTGATTTTACATTGTACAGAGGGCAATACTAATACAATAATTATCGTACGTCTTTCGTAGCGTCTTCAAAACTTTCCAGAAAAAAGGCTTTCTGAGAGGGATAGATCTGATGAGCTAGTATGTTTATCTGTAATTTATCCCGACAACACCAGATAGTTACTGTTCAGACTCTCACTTACCTCGTAGACCTTGCGGCATTCTGAGCATTGTTTCACCGCATCACAAATACTGCGTTGCGTCGAACTCCACGGTCTCTTGTGGAGAAACGCTGTCGTCTCTCTAGGCTATGTGTCTGTTAAAACACAAAGGTGCTGCCTGTTGCAGTGTGAACAGAACACGGGGTAAACTCTTGCTCGGTCCAGAAGTAACCTCGACAAACCGGGCAGTAACCGTTGCAGCGGTGTTTGTTAGGCTTATGGTAGGCAGCGTAACAATAACGACAGACATTTTTTATTCCTTAGTAATGATTTTGGAAAAGAAATAGAGGATTGGTACGGTTGGTAAACCCTATCTCATATTTGCGGATGGGTCTGTGATTGTGTTTTCTGTAATACACTACAATTTTGCGTTTCAGAACTGATTCAAATTTGGAGATGCCTTGAAAGTTCCCAGGAGTGTCTTCGCTCAGACCAGCGAGACTTTGCAACCTTTTCCCTTCCGCTTTGGCCTCCTTATCCATGCATCCTGGAGCTATGATATGCGCTAAGCTAATGGCAAAGCAGAGCTGATCCTTCCTCTCACCCACCACGTACAGATGTTGTCTTTTACTACTCATCACTTCAGTCTAGGAGGTGATCCAGCTTGACTCTATGACCGCCTGTCGGATCGTGGACCACCTGAGCAATGAGTTCTAATCTCTCGTCCGAAGCTATGTCAAGATTGGATTGAACCAGCCGTTCAAGTAAACCCTCAAAAGCCGGTAGGATAGCATCGTCATCATCCACAGGCACTTGAATGTGATTTTGTACATTTTCTCCTCTCATCTCTAACTGACATCACCGCGATGAACCTCCCATCTGACCGTCTCTGCCATCTCTCAGAGAATTCCCACAACGTCTAAAAAGATGAAAATAATTGTCGGGAGCAGCAGGAGGGGTTTCATCGGAGATTCTCAGCGTTGGAGGTTAAGATGTTTACATGTACACTTAGGGATAAATGTATCGGCGGACGCGGTGTTACAACCCTGGCTCACAGGTTGCAACAAAGGAGAGAGTACACACAAAAGTACCAAAAAGATATTTATTTCCACAACGTAATTTAACAGAAATATAACCGTTCTAAACAACAAAGGTTTTCTGGCCATGTGGCCAGCCAGCAACTCAGCCCCAGAGAGAGAGAGAACCTACATGTTCTGTCCAAGTACACCATCCTCCCTGGCTCTTAGTCTTTCACACAGTTACTCTGCATTGTTTTTCCAACCCTTAAGGAGAGGCTCATTAAGAAAGTCCATCCATCTATTGTATATAGCGCTTATCTGTCAGGGTTGCAGGGGGCTGGGGCCAAACCTAACCTGCATACTTTTGGAGTACCTGCAGAAAACCCACATAAGCATGTGCAAACTCGACACAGAAAGGTTCAAACCTTGCTGTGAGGCAACAGTGCTAACCACCGTACCACCATATTAAGTCCTAAATCTTCAGATTTTCATCCACGGGCTTTTGTGTCCAACAAATACTTTATTGCAAAAGCAGTGTGGAGGTTTTGGGTTTTGATTTTCAGATGCAAAGACTTTACGATACTTAAAGCATCATAATTACGCATCCAGTCATCCTAGTCTGCATATTTTGCCATAAATTGTATTTGAGGTGAGGAGAGCCGGCCACATGAGACGTATCTTTATTTCCTTTTCATTTGCCTCACTAGCTGAGTGAATGAGCCGTGACTCTCCTCCTCCTACTCCTCATCCTCCCGAGTAGAAAACAGCCTCCAAACACATTATTCAAACCAAACGAAAGCAAAAGAAGAATTAATGCAGAAAAACCGAAAAGTGTGCGAGAAAGGTGTCCGGAGAATTAAAAAGAGGCATGGGGGGGGGGATTTGGAGAGAGAGTCTGTGAAAAAAGGAGTCTTAAGTGTGAGAGGAAGAGAACCAGACAGACAGGCGGAGAGAGAGAGATCTGGTCAAGCGTATGAACAGCATGTTACTGCCCAATCACTGGAGCTAGGTAAACCAACACAGGAGGTACCCAAATCCAATCTCTGGGAATTTGCACAACAAATTGTTTTTAGAGCCAACACAGGAGCTTAGAGATGGCTTTCCCACAGGTTTTCATGAGGACCTGTCGCCCTCATTAGCTGCAGTCGGACAGAGGAGGGAAAGCAGTCAGATAGAAATGGCCGGGTCACGGCCAAATGACTCAGTAACATTCCTGACTTTTCTTTCTTTCTGTCGACTTTGCTATGGGCCTGTGGAGTCTTCTCAAATGACCAAAACTAACAATTGACAAATAATTTACATCCACCAAAGATTATAAAGAATACATGGAGTAATATTATGAAATAACAATACAGATATTTGGTAAGTATTCCATAAAATGGCTAATTCTTTCCCCAGTTTTGACGATGGTTTCCAGAATACTAGAATACAGGAGCACAGGAATTGATCACTTGATCAATTTCACATACTTATTCCAGTGCGAGCTCCCAAAAACAACTATGCTCAGATCACTTATTTACACATGCACCAAAATTTTGGATTCAACTTGGATACCCCACCTTCCTCACTCTACTCCAGCCCTCGGCCCTGTCGTGTCTGTGGAGCTGTTCATGTTGGTTGCTCCTGTTTTTATTCAGTACTTTAATGTGATTCTGTCTTTTTTTTTTTGTAGCACAGAACAGGATCCTGCTTAAACCAGTCTTAAGTGAGTCATGCCATTTTAATTGTAACACACTTTAACTTCTAATGTTCATTTTTTGCTATATAATGGCAACAGACTACTTTTATACCTCTATGGTGCCTCTATGTGCATCTTCTCAGTGCCTTCATGCACTGAATACTGTCCATCATGTAGCACTGAGGTTCATTACAAGTATTAAGGCCTGCAGTCATCAGTGCTCCCCTGTGTGCTGGGGTTGGATGGCATGTCCTTCCTTATTTATAAGGCAATGTGCTTCTGACATTTTATCACCAAGAAAGTTTGCTGGAAGTTCCAGCCTCCACTCTCAAACATATTTGCAGGACTTACTCTTACTATCAGTCCCAAACGTCTGTCTTGAAATAGGGGGAAAAAGGCTTTAGATGTGCTAGTCCTGCAGCTTGGAGCTCACTGTAGAAAGATTTGGGTCCAGCTAAACTGGTGACTGCAGGTGTATGTTTTTGTAAATGCTTTGAGTGAGCTCTTCGTCCTGGATGTGATGACCTGGCTCTCATTTTGAAATATTCATATTTCATCTGTAACTGTTATTTCTTGCATTGTCTGAAACGTTGTTTTTAATCTGCCGCTGCTCGTCTTGGCCAGGACACTCTTGGAATAGGAAGTGTTTCATCTCCGCTCAAATCAATCGAAAGAAAAGGGGGGAAACAAAAGTCAAACATCGTGATAAAACAAAGATGATTTGAGGTGAAGAAGCACCTTTATCAGGTGTGTAAACAGTCAGTGATGCATCAGAGCTGAGTTTGATCAGACAAATGGTACATTTGAAAAGTCATACTACAGGTATTCTGTTTTCTGTGTTCAGGTGTAAATTAGCACTGGTCACTGTTAATTGTTTGTGGATCTGTTGGTGATGCCTCTTCATGGTAAAAGGTAAAAGGTAATTAAAATCCACAGAGCACCAGAAGCATGTAAACACGTGTTGACTGTACTTTTTCTATGTTGCTGTTTTCATACCAAAGTGAGATTCAATTTTTTTTTTCATTTCAATTCAATTTATTTGTAGAGCCCAATATCACAACAGAGTGTCTCACAGTGCTTTACAAAGTTCACTGAAATAAACAAGTGTAAGCGAACAAACAATCTAATAAAGAGTCCAGCAGTCGATGAGGCCAATGGATCAGTCCGGTGGATCAGTCCGAGGCATCACCTGCCCTTTATGACCCTCCTTCTTCAGGAAGGAAAAACTCAAAAAACCCAGTGGGAAAAGAGAAACTTCCAGGAGCACCACAGTGAAGGAGAGATCCAGCTCCCAAGGACGGACAGGCTGGAGCCTTGGACAGACGCACATCCATTGGCTGATGGAGAACCACATCAGCGGTACCAGGACCAGGATCCATGGGAACCAGGGAACCACATCAGCAGAACCAGGACCAGGATCCACAGGAACCAGAGAACCACACCAGCGGGACCGGGACCAGGACCCACAGGAACCAGAGAACCACATCAGCAGGACCGGGACCAGGATCCACAGGATCCACAGGAACCTGAGAGATGAGAAAGCACAGAAAGGCTCCGGGGAAGATAGCAAGTTAGAGGCAGACATTTGGCTGACATGAGACATAACATAATGATACGCGCTTTGTTGATGTTCTGTGTTAAAGTTAATTACTGTAACATTCATGTATTTTTGCTGATAAGCTGATGGTGTTTACATTAAAAGTATATTATGTAATTCAGATTTCAGATAACTTGGATAAAGTTATGTTAATTAAACTTTTTCAAAGTTAATTTAGAAAAAGTAAAAAATTCTACTCATGGTAATTATGTGTGTAAGTATGGTCATGCTTGGAAAAATGTTTTTTTGTTTCTCCTGTTAAAGGGCAACACACACACACGTCAAATCCATCACTGTGTGTGTGTGTGTGTGTATGTGTGTGTGTGTGCATGCCTTAAATAACATGTAAGCGTTTGAAGTATGGCCTTTGTACAGCCATTTTTATTTCTCTAAAACTCGTACAATCTCTCGGCTGACCGGTATTTTCAATCAGTCAGCCTGTATGATGGGGTTATTCACAGGTTCAATAACAGAACCTCAAAGAAGCAGGCGCGCCTACAGCTGGAAGGTGCAGTTCTTCTTATATTCTACATGTGGCCATGTTTATATTCACCGTCTGTCACTAAACATTGTTGTATTCTTGAAGCCTAATGAATGTGTTATTGCCACCAAACATCAATCAGCACTGTGCATTTCATCACCCACATGCATGCGTGTTCTTATTCATATTCATGAGACACTGACTAAATGACTGGTGAAAAAAAACCCACAGGTCTTTGTTACACAGTCAGAGAACTATTTTCTGTCATAAAATGTGGCTTTATGGTTCACATCACCCAGTAGTAGACATCACCTCCCCCCCAGTCTCATCAGCTCTCTTCTGATTTCGCCTCTGGGGGCAAGGGCCAGAGCTTTGGAGCTTCCAGTAACAAACAACAGACATCCAGGCCAACACTCTTTTCCTCTTCAACATTTCAGCTAGTCTCTATAAATGATATCTGCATATGAATGCAGACAAATAAGAATTAAAAAAAGGCTATTAAAAGCTAAATCGTGAGCAGGCGGGTTTCAAGATGGCATTTTCCCCATGCATGACACTTCTTTTGGTCCTTTGCCTACAGATTCTGTATTCATATGCAGATATCTGTTTGATGGACATATTCTCCTCCCAAGAATGTTGATGCATTTTGTTAAGAGTTCTCATCAAGACCCATGACCTGCCTCAGCCTCGGGTTTATTGTCAAGTCTTTCAGTCAGTTGTGAAGACATTGAGGTATGATGTCATGACACAGTAGAGCAAAACATATCAAGTTGGAGAGCAGACAGAAAGCTGTGGTACCATGTCAAGTTAACTTCATTCATGTACAGAGACGGTACATCAAGTTGCATTAAGAGCAGAAACTGCAGAGCCTGGCAGATTTTTATAGATTGTTCTCAAGTGATACTGTACTCAGGCTAACCTCTGGTTATTCCCTCCTTAAACAGACATGAACAAATTAACTCCAAACGTTGCATCATTAACATTAATTTAATAACGTGTCATTAACATTAATTTGGAGTTCAATTTGTTCACGTCCACCTGATGAACGACAGTCCAGTATTAACTTAATAGCTGAAACACCGGACTCTGTAGCTGCCAGCTGCCCACTGTGTTCACGAGCTGGTTGCTAACGTTGTCTGGCAGCTGTTTGGTGTTGACCAGGTGGTGGACTGCAGGTTTATCAGAGCATTTTGGCTGGAAGTGATGCTGAGCGATGGAGGGTCACCCAAAACAGTAACGTTGGGTACAGGAAAACCAGAATAATGAGCTGAAAGACGTAAAGCTCTGTAAAGTGGAGGGGAAACTACAGCTGGCTACATTTTTGATATTCAAGACTAAAAGCAAAACATGTTCAGAAATACTCAAATTACAATGACTACAAGCACTAGAACTTTAAACCTGGAAGATTAGACTTTGGTGTTTAATACTTAAGCTGGTTGGAGGATGTAACAGGTTCAATATATAGTGAGCTGACAGATAAAGGAGTCTGAGTCGGCGGCATATAATGTGTCACATCCTCCAAGGATTTAAGGCTTTTCTAAACATCTTAGAATTTCTTCCAGTCCAGGATGAGGCACTAATTTGTTCATGGTTGCTTGAGACAGAGCGCCAATGTCACTGCAAGTTGAGCATATATTGAGAAAGATTTTCCTCTGTTATCGCTCCTCTCTTCCTCCTCTAATGGGTCTATTTTCTGCAGGATATACCTCGTCATAATCATCTCCCAGCAGGGTGTCATGTTTATCATTTTTTCTCCCAGAGATTTTAGGAAGTCATGTGTTTGCAGCTCATCTGTCAGGAATAATTGGCTTCTTCTGCTGAAACCATCTTAATGATGCACGCATTAAGCCGCTCTTGCAGACAAATTAGCAAAAACACACATTTGCAGACTTGCATAAATAATTCTCATCCACAAAGACGCATTATTTAGGAATGCGGTCAGACCAAATCTGATCTCCAGTCCTCAGATCGTGGAAATCTGAACTTACTACATAGAAATTGAAATCATTAAAATAGTTTGCAGCACACCTGTGGTCCTCATCAGAATGGGAATCAGTGGGAATCCACAGCTTTGTCGTGTACCTCTGGTGCAGGGCAAACATGCTGAGAGTCATCACACTCACACTGTGCATCTTAAAAAGAAGCTGAGAGGTTGTAACTACCAGACAGAAACTGGGCCGATTTGTAGTCGCCACAGGCTCCTGTCAGTCACAGCAGCTGCATCCAGACAGTCACACGTGTGAGAGAATCCAAAATGAGAAAAGGCAACAAGTCTGCCAGACTAAACACCTCCCTCCACCATGACACATGGAGATGCTTTCTGATCTGACTCCACTATCTGCAGGATGATCTCGTTTCTCAAAGTCCTGGCTGTAAACAAGGTGGCTGACAACCACAGTGGTGAACGTGAGCAACAGCTAAATGTCGTTCATTCCAACTGTGGCACCGAGGACATTCCTCGATGTGTCAGGATGTGCAGCAGGAGGTGCATTGTGCCGAGCAGTAACTTGATGGATAGTTTGTGTTCTTCAAAACATAAGTGCATAAGATACCAGAGAGGGATTGACCTCGCAACCTCCCCAAAACAACCAGCTACAGTCACCCTCCACTTCACCTTTGGGTGCTGGTCTGTGCCACTGGTGATCAATTGGGGCAGGACATGGAGACCTGACGGTGGTTTTAGAACCATACCAAGGGGTGTTTCATGAGCCCCTCAGGCCGTAGAGTGGTTGAGGCCGTTTCCACTCAGCAGCACTGATTGTGAGCGGAGCTTGTGTGGTAGATAGTGTGCTAAGCACTGAGTCACTGACACAAAAAGAGGTGAAGTAAACAGTTTTGAATGTCCAAGATGGCTGTAATAACAATAAAAAGTGTATCCTGGGCTGTCTTCCAAGCTGCCATTTCACTTCGGTACATTTTCTATAAAGAGAGCTGTATTGTACATTTGTTTTACACAGGCTTATTTATTGTAAGCCTGTTGAGACTTTAGACCGACTGTAGTTGTGAATGTGCACTGGTTTAAGGACTCAAAGAATCAGCTACTGAAGCTTTATATTACATTTGGAGGCTGTCGCTTTGTTATTTTTCCTTTTTGAATTTAAATTCTAAGCGCAGAAATGTAAGAAACTGTAATACTAGTAATTCTGCAGATACTAGACACACTGCAACTGAAATACTGGATCTATAATTTAGTATTATTTATTTTAAAGCTACAGGTATATGTAAATTATACAATAAATTGAAATTGGCTGCACATCCTAATAAACTATACATGGTTCAATATCCTATTATTTAGATTCGTCCAAAAGTACTTTTTATTTTAGCTAATAACGCTGTGGGCAAAATGGCCTACTGATAGATATAAACTACATAATACAAATATAAATTTAAATACAAAAAATATACAATAGAACAACAATGATCAACAAATAAATAGATGAAAATACACACATCCATTATATGCATGTGTGTTTTACTTCATATACTGCAAAGTATATGTATATTTGGGTTATGAAATGTGAATACACAATTGGTAAGAATGAATTATATGGAGATAGCAGCGGAATGATATCCATCAGGACGTCTGAGCAGCACCGATGTGGCCTTTTGTCTTAATGGGACATTTATGAAAGAGCACTGTTTGAACGCTTAATGATGAAAACAAAAAGAGACAAGATTAACAGATCTGCTCTGTGCTTGCTAAGCTGCCCTGCCAGGTCCACTTATAAAGCACAATTAGGGGGGATTGTTTGCAACACTGACTAATCAGTCAGTCGGTCTCTACAAATGAAGACAGACGTGACATCAATGGGCGCGATTTGTGGTGTTAATACGGCAGGAATGAAAGCTGTCACCACAAGCATTTGTAATCCGACACCTAGTCAATAGCACCTTCCACCACCTGCCAGTCTGTGTTTGCTTGTTTTCTTGCACACTCTTCTTCTGCTTGTGTTTTCTCACCGTGCGTGACAAAAGGCAAAGACATGAGCACAGATTGGAAATGTTGAAACTGAGGCAAAGCGGCTTGTAATCAATGTGGAAAAGGGTAAACAATGGAGTGGGTAAAAAAAAAAAAGAAGATCAAAACTAATCCTCAAATTGTTCATTCTGGAGACTGAAGCATTAAGTTTGCCTGTCTGCTTCTGTTGAAATCGTTTAGTCACTCAGTCAGTTAGACTTGCAAAAGTGTTTCTCTCCTCCACCTGCCCTCACTATAATCCCTTTTACTCAGTGTTGCACCATCTTGTCATTTGTCTTTTTTCCACCTAATGTTACTTCTGTATTCCAGCTGTCATTTTGTCACATTTGATACAGTGCAGCAAAATACAGGAAGATCCTGAAGGGGACAAAACACACAGTAGAGCTGTGAAGTTACCAAACATGCGGTTCTTTTGATAAAACATTTAATGTACAAGTTTGTGTGCTTTCACTCCCCATAAGACACATCCAGAGGTTGTTACTAATGGTTGTGTTGTCGTAGATTTGTCCTCGTCAGTCCTGCAGACCTTGTCGTCTGCTGCAGCTTCCTCCTGTTCTCAGTTTTGCAGATGTCCCAGACATCAACCACAGATCCAGCCTCCTCATAACTCATGCTTTTACTGCTTCTCCATCCCATCCATCATGTTCTTCCCAGCACTAATCTGTCTTCCCAGTGTGCCTATACATTCATGCTTTTCCTACGTCACCTGATTGTGTTTGCCCACTTTCTTCCTTTTTTTTTTTTTTTAACCGTTTGCCTCATTGAGTCCTCATCATGATACCAGATCAGTTAGAGTTCTCCAAAACCTTCTCACAGGCTCAGAGAAATTACAACACCTGTGAGCAGTACAGTCTGTTTTCTTTAGTTTTCTTTATCACGTGTCCGACAGCAGCCAGAGACTGGAGCATTGGGCTGACGTTGTCTCTACAACTTGGACATTTGCATTTGGAAAGGCTACAAATCTAAGAAAACATTTGTCCATTATTTTCTTTCTATTTTAACAGGCACCCGTGTTGCTGTTTTTTAATTTGTTTCTTAATTTCTGTTTGCTGTCGCCAGTTGTAGAGAATACAAGTGAAGTTTCTCAGAGTCGGGAACACATTTCCACATTTCTGAGGAGGTCACGTGGCCTGGCACCACCACATCCACCACAGACTTGAGGTTAAAAAGATATGATCTCTGGCATACAAGTTACATAGAGCATTAAATAGCTTCTAACTAGCTTACTTTGAGTTGCAGTAACAGTAGTTTATGGTGAAAAACATCAAGCACTTTACATTCATACATGTTATTAACATTTACATTCGCTGATCAGTAAACCAGAAGATTTTTACTTTGTTCAAACTCATTTATCAACATGGATTAAAGCCATTTTAACCCACTTCATTTAATATTCTACATAATATAATAATTTGGAGTCCATGTCATGAAAAACTGGACTGCGCTGTGTAATAGTACTGAATAGTACTCCATTTATTTACTGGCTGTGGCGACATAGATAAAATATTAAACCTCACTATATTAATATTAAAAGCCACATTACAGCTACCATAAGAGCCAACATCCAGCTTTTCCCATACAGATTTATAGGATTTTATTCCCACTTTCACGTGAAGTGAGCTTCAGCCTGACTGTTCATTCTCTATTGATTTGACATTTACACCTTATTTCATTTTAAATTGTTCAGGGAAACCCTTGCTGTGCACTTTACCCCAAAGGTGACCCCGTACTCATGGGCATTTTAAATATATATAAACTGAATCACATCACTTGATGCTCCCCATGCAATGCAGAGCACAACCCACATTCAAAATATATCAATTTGCCTCAGGTGACCTTTACTTAACCCCTACAGTCAGAGTCACAGCGAGTTCACTCACTTTTATCCAATGATAAAAGGCGGCGTGAGGCATTAGTATGATGGGTGTTTCCATATTTGGCTTCGATCCAGACATTTTCTGGAAGCTGTTCAACTCTCAGATTGCTGGGGAGACGTTAAACCTGACAAGGCATGCAGTAAAGACACATGCTGATACTTTCAACTCTTCTTTTGCAGGGTTCATCGCAATTATACGGGAGTGATTTTCCAAGCACACTGTTTTTTTTTTACCTTAATTCTGTCCAGGTGGCTGTCATGCAGACAGCGACTTTCTTTATTTGTGTCCAACCCATGTTTTCTTTTCATTAAATCAGACCTTCACTGTCCACTATGTGGGAAGAGTTCTGCAATAGATTCACACTTGTTTTTCACGTGGGCTATATATCCTGGGAAAGTACTTGAAAACTGCTAGTACAAGGCCACCATAGGAGCCCTCAAACCTTAAAGGCACCTTGTTTTCTTGTAAAGGAATAAAGTTTAATATAAATAAATAAATAAAGACTTTCCATCACTCTTAAACCAGACTCGTACACACATCCAGTCAAATAGGACTGAGCATGAGGTGGATGTGGTGGATTAAGTGGTGCAGAACAAACATACCTAAAATAACTGGGTCACAATACTTGGTTTACTTTACCCAGTACCCATGGTTAAAAAACAACCAAATCAGCAAATTCACAACAATGGGTTGTTCTGATTAGAAACAGCTCAAGTTTAAACTTTAAAACACTGTGCACATGGCATTCAAAACTGCAAAGGATACTAATAGGAGTAACAAATGCTGACATGTAAGGTTAAAAAGAGCTGGAGTAGGTTATAGATGGTAAATGGTAAATGGTCTGTATTTGTATAGCACCGTTCTAGTTATTTCAACTACTCAAAGCGCTTTACATGACATCCTCATTCACCCATTCACACATCATTCATACAGGAGGATAGAGATAGAGAGCTAAAGTGAAACCAGGACATCCAGCGGTAAGAAATCCTCATTCAAAACCTTGCTCAGCAGCACGAGTTGTGGTTCACTCACTGTGTACAAATAAGGACAGTAACGTTCTTTAAAGACAAAGTTCTTACAATTTGTCATCCAACTTTGTCTTAAGATGTCAAGTAAACCCCAGGGAACTTTCTTTTTTCTCCAAAAAGCCCAATGAAAGAAACGCTGAGTGATATTTTGCATTAAGATACAGAAGCTAATTGAACTGAATGGAACAAAATGGTCACAGTTTGCATCCCATAATTTGTTTGGCCCAACACTGACATGAAAACAACCCGTTCTGTTGGGTCTGATTTGTGACACCATAGGTTTTCTACCCATGGGTCCTTGGTGAAGTTAATAGTGTTGTGTCGAAGCTATATTGACCCAAATTAGGTCAATCTGGAGGCACTGATTTTCAGTGTGAGGCTGAAGCTGCAGAAAACGAGAGGAAAGATCATAGAAATGAACAGACGGGCATGAATGCAGTGAGTATGAAATCGATCTCAATCAGGTGCAGTCGAACTGAGAAACAACCGGCATACAAACAGTGCAGAGATTGGAACAATGCAAACATCGAGTAAACAGAGAGACAGATGGAAAAAGACGAAGCAATAACCCCATCAATCAATTATAGAGGCCCGTTTATGCCACATCTTATCCCAACCCTTGGATATGAAATGCCTGGTTGACCTTCACTGTGGCAGTCTGTCTCGCTTTCAGAGGGGGCGACTGGGTGTGATGGATTGTATGGCTCGACGTTGTGTTCACAAACTAGGCAATAGGGTGGGGAAATTAAAGAAAAAACTGTCAAGCAAAAACGCACAGTTAAAAACAAAGGAAGCAGATCCTCAAATGAACGAACTGAGAAAGATAAACAGCATGCAGGGTGGCATAAGTGAGACTGATGAATGAAAAATGTATTTTTGTTTGTAGTGTACACGAGCAGTGTACACAGCTATCAATAATGGGACTTGTGCTGAATTCCTGAGGGCGCAGTGTCACATTTTCCTTCAGGTTAAACGACTGAGTCTCGCTGGTACAAAATGAATCTGCTGTCAAATGAGATACTCCACAGTGGTGGGAAGCCTCCAGTTACACTGGGGGAAATAATTTGTTATCAGTCAGTCATAGAATAGTCACAGACGTTCTGCAAGGCGTTCGGAATAAAAGATTATGTTATTTGGCTTTAATGAAAGCGGAAATTATTGCCATGAGAATTTAAGCATCTCTTCCCTCCGCATATTAAAGCTTAGCTCTTTCTTTGATAGAAGGAGGCTGTCCACGAGCCGAGCTGTGTGATCATCTGTGAATTTCTCATTGACATAGGACGTGTTCACTGAATGAGAAATGGGTCCAATTCCATTTGGCTGGATGCTGACACTCGGCTAGTAACTTGCTTGTCACAAATGAATAGTCAGGACAGTCATTAATGGAGACTGTAATGAGCAAGCACGCAAACTTTAGGTTGCACTTGTCAAAACAGATGTTACAAAGTTCTGTACAAGAAAGAGAGAACGGGGGAAGATCAAAGAGACCCATACATTAAATAAATATGAAAAGGAGAAATCTATAGTTTAACCTACCAAGTAAAGGTTATAAAATCACTAGAGCCAAAGTAAATCCATGGGAATAAACATGTGCATGTCCCTTTCTGAAGACCTGAAGCTCCCGCTGGCATCAGAGGCCACAACAACCCCCCGTACAGCCTCGCTGCAGAGCTCTGGACCTGCTGGAGTCAGGATAGTAAAGAATTAGTTGATTGATTCGTGTTGCTGAGATGTCACATTATTTATATCTTTTTTAGCACTATTCAACATGATCGACTTTTTCTTTTCGCTACAGTTCTAGTTTTGAATCACAGTTGATCAAACGGTGTTAATTGCTGGTGGGTCACACATATTAACTCAATATATGAAAGCAAGTGTTGCAATTCTCTTTATCTGCGTTTCCCGATGGCACTTTCCTCCCTTCCTTTCCTTATTTTCTCTTACCTAATAGGGTACGTGGTTGAGAGGAAGAATTGGAGGAAATGAGCAAAAAGGAAAAACAAACAGGGCACATTCAGGGAGCAGTGAGCTAATCCGAATGTTTAATGGATGTCTGGAGTCTTCAGGTCACTCTTGGTCAGGAACAGGAAAGCAAAACAACATCGCCGTCTTGGCGGTCAGCCCAGACAAATGCATGAATTCCCACACCTGCAAAGAGGCACTGTTGATTTTCCACCCAGAGAAGGTATCATACATTTTGTCAGCCTGTTCTGACTCACCAGTCCTTCAATCACTGAATTAAGAGATAATACATTTCAGCAGAAAACGTCAGCCAGCGTTATCAGTCACATTTTAACTGCACAGCTGTTCACACACACAATATAAAACCAATAAAAAAATTAATGCAAATTAATAAATTCACACACAAACACCCAACTTAATTATCTTTATCAGCAAGCCATTTTCAAATACTCCGCTGGCTTGGCAGGATTTTTTTTTTTTTTTACATATTAACGATAAGGTGGGCTAATAATTTCTAGCAATTTTCTTTTCGAGTGCATGTGATGAAAAAAAAAACTTGAATGACTCAGAATTAGGAAAATAGTCAAATTCATACAGTACTTTTAAATGTAATGGTAAAATGGTAAATGGTCTGTATTTGTATAGCGCCTTTCTAGTTATTTCAACTACTCAAAGCGCTTTACATGACATCCTCATTCACCCATTCACACATCAATCATACAGGAGAATTGTAATTTGGAGGAGACTATTCTTTCATACTCATTCACACTCTGAAGCCATGCTTCAGGAGCAAGTTGGGGTTCAGTGTCTTGCTCAAGGACACTTCGACATGTTGACCCATAGGAGCTGGGGATCGAACCCCCGACCTTCTGACTGAGGGACGACCCACTCTACCACTGAGCCACAGCCGCCCCTGTAAACTAATGTAGAACTGTTTATACTTAAATTACCAAAACATAACAGGCTACTGCAACTTCTAGCAACATATCGGCTTTAAATCCAAATTTTTAAGTCAATGAATGTTAACGAATGTGTGTTTTGTCATTCGGTGTAGACTAATTTTTGGGCTGATCTATGGACTGTGCTCTCAAGTGATGCCACAATAACTGTGGCAGATTTGAAAAGAATTCAAGCTGGCAGGGATGATCACTTATTAAGCCTCAACACACAGGAATAAAACTGATTTGTGACTCACGCTTTTGTCCAACCTCTGCCTCCTAGGTGTGAAAGTGCTGCGTGGAGAAGGAATTACTTCCTAGTTGATGATTATAAATCCACAATTTAATTCATTGTATTTGCTCACATAATAAAGACCTGAAATTTGAAAAGGGTACACAGCTGGCAAGCTTGCAATCAGCAAGTCTGTGGCACACTGCAGGCAACACTGACTTTATTGGGCACCAATGGTCCAGTGTAGGCACATATTAAATAAAAGTGAGGTAGTGGAGAGAAAAGACCAGTTCTTTTGAGATGCTCCTTAATTCATAAAAACATGATTGAACAACTTTTGTAATTTGTTTTTCAAATGAAAGGTCACTGTGATAAATTTCACCCAAGTTTCTGGCTGCAGGTTTGACATTTGTATACAGAGACCAGATGTTTTTTGCAAAATAGAGAACCTAAAAGAATTATTTATGATTTATTTTCATTTAACTGGAGAATGTTTTGGGTTATGAGTCATATTTCACCCAAATTTTTTGTCACAGTGGCAGCTACAGAATAGCAAGGGGCCAAGGATGGAGCCTTGAGGGACACCACAGGTCAGAGGGGTCACAGAAGGAAGGTATTACCCATGACAATTGAAATCGTTTTTGTTGATAAACAGGATATAAACCTGTCTAGAGCAGTGTCCCTGGTGCCTGCCTACTTTTCAAAGCAATTCAGTAGGTTAGAGTGATCACCAGTGTCAAACGCAGAGCTCACATCAAGAAAAATTTAAAACTAAGCACCTAAGCAACCAAGCACCAGCATCAGCTGTAAGTAAAAGGTCATTTTGAGCCTGACTGAAAGCTGCCAAAAATCTAAGACGCCAATCTCCTCTAAAACGTAACAAAAAGTGTAATCTACAAATAATGTAGACATCTTTAAAATCCACTGGATCAAGGCAAAGTCTCTTGAGCAGTAAGGGGGGAGGCAGGGGGGAATACAGCTAGTAGACAGAGAGCTATTTACAATGGATAAAGTAAATGGGACCAACACTGTAAAAAGTCTCCTTGGGAAATCTGACTGGCATAAAATCTGAAGGACTCGATGAAGGCTTTAATTTGGTAATTGTGCCCTTTTTACAGTGTACAGGGACATTTATTAGGCAAGAAAGATGGGCTGCAGTGTGGATAAGGAGAAGGGGCACTGGTAACATGATCATTGATTTTGTTTGTGAAGCACAAAAAATGCTCCGAGATCATGGGAGAGGCTTCAGTTTGCCAGTGAGGAAAGCATTGAATTATGGATTTGATGGTTTTTCAAGACATTTCTGGGGCCGTGACATTTTATTGTAATGGTGTTGGAGAAATGGGAGGACCTGGCTTGTGTTCCTGATTGCTGACATTAGTTCTCTTTGATAGTACACCAACAGATGGTACAGCTTGCCCACATTTTCTCTTCATTTCTCTGTTAGGGCTTGCTGCGAATTGGTTAGACTTTCCTGATTTTTGAAGGTGCTGTAGAAATCAAGTGCAGCTTTGAATGCATTATTGAAGTTGTTTGGTAATTCATCTGTAGACATATTTGATTTTTCTTTTATTGCTATGTGAAGTTTCAGTGGTGAGGGCCTTTTGAAGGGTTGTCAGCAGAGTTTGTATTGACAACACAAGAAGAAACCTAAGCAGGCACTGGGTGGGAGGAGGGATTTTGTGATCAGACACATATAAGTTAGCCTCACAGAGTTTAAAACGAGAGGAGACATAATGTCCACGGTGTGTCCCTTTAGGTGAGTGGGACCCAAAACTGACAGAGTAAGATTAAAATCAATAGCAGAAAAAAGGAACCAGAGAGATGGCATACACTGTCGTCAAGACTCTGTCAAAGTAAGGCATAATAAAAGCTCAAAGATAAAGCAATTCCTGAATAAAGCCAGAATTTGATTTTAGTTTCCCATCAACGTCGACAAGATCCTGAGTTGCCCTCTCTGGCCCTCTCCTCCTGCTTGCTGAGGAGTAAGCTCCTCCAGACGGTGGACCATGTTTGAATAAATATCGTCACATGTTTGAGCTAACTCTGGGTTCACTTTGGTTTGTCCTGTCACATGACAACACTGCTTTGCTGCCACTATAAATAACATTTACCACTTTTCTGTCAGATCCCAACACAGCAGACTAACACACACACACAAACACACACACAGATTTTTGCTTTTTAAAGTGATCAGAATTAGTACAGCGTTGCTTAGCTCACACTCAGAAATCACTCAGGCAAATAACAACATAAGTGGCTCTTATGGGCATTTGTAAGTATACACTTGGTATTTGTAAGCGTGCACGCACTTGAATATAATTATCTGGCGTCATATTCATTGCTAATTAGAATTATACTGCATTTAAATTTGCTTAAGTGAACATAAAAGAAAATGAAATGGGGGGGAAAATTGAATGAGGCGTGGGTGGAGAACAAGGGCCCAACATGAGATACTGCACTGATCAAAGATGGTAGTAATACGATCTCCGGATTGGTTCCTTAGAGGACGTTGTGAAGTATATGCTAAGTATAGCATATGCTGTAGAACATAGGCAGCTCACAGAGAAAGAGACACATGACGGTGGGTTAAAGAGGTTCCAGGTAGCAACAGTTAAGTAAGGGTTTAGGTTTTATTTCTTTTTCCAAGTCTGTAATTGTTCCACCTGTTCACACTGGCTGTAAAGAGACCCCTCTTCAGAAATGGGTACCAGGACCATCAAGTATCCAACGGGGAAATCCGGCCACTCAGGAAAAAAAATGTACATTTGGAATAGCTTAGTATGGGGGGGCCCTAGTGTCCCAAACGGGAGCATCCAACCAGGAAACTGAGTCAGGGCTGTAATAATAGCCCTGACTATAGGTGGCATTATTTGTATGGGACTGGTTAAGGCAGCAGAGGGTTGAGTCTCTTTCGTGAACTCGTAAATGGTCTTCAATTAATATTTTGCCATAATTATTATCTGTCAAATGAGCCCAAAAGCATGTTGACCACCTGCAGAAGTACCAGGTAGCATTTAGTCACGGCTCCCTTCAGACTCAGTCTTTACCAGTGAGCCAATTAGACTTTGTTGGCCTCATATGCCAGCTGTGCAGTCTGTGGGGACACTGGGGGTCTGTGGACGTGGGTCCTCCAGTTCAAAAGCAGCTTCCTTTCACAGGAATGCATGATCTCTCCTGAAGTGACAGGCCTCAGCCAGTCCTTGTGAGGCAGAGATTTGCTTTAAAGCAGCGGGGGGCAGAAAACTGGACATTTTGCCATCTTCATTACTGTAAGAAAAATATCTGTAGTTGATTCAAAAGCTTCAGTAAATGGTGCAGAGGTTGACAATATCGATTAAATTAGAAAAATGCAAGAAAAAGTATATAAATTCAATTTAATTTCACATTGATATCTTCACAAATGTTTAAAGACGGCAGGATTTTCTCCATTCCTCTCTCCTCACCCACCACATACATCAAGCAGCTCCCGCCATGTCCGGCCTTTCTAACCATCATCAGTGATATAATGGTATCCCTGCATGAGCATTTGGGCTGCTGGGTGTCCGCAGGCTGCTCCTAAAGGAAGCCCAAACTGCCGGGACGGGTGCTTGGACCTCAGTGCTCCTCCACCGGCTGTGAGAGAGTCAATTCTGGTCACCTGTGGCCGCTGCAGCTTGTAGGGGGAGATTGACTGGGATCGTGGAGCGGCTGTGCTCTCCAGCTGTATCCCAACTTCATATCCTGAAGAGACAGCTGCTATTACTGTCTAGTGTCCCACACTGTGCCTGCTGCGCCCCGACTTTCCAGCCAGCGCTCCGGTTAATGCCGGCCATTTGTCCCACAGAGCCGCCAGAGTGGTGGCTTTGAACTGGCCTGTTTATTTCCACATACATCAATTTCAGCTATACGAGGTTTAACAACTGATTTACCATTTACCCACATAGCTGTTGACTGTCTACCTACTAGTAGAGAAACAGTCAATACCTGCAGTAGTAACCTAGTGTTACTAACAAGGCCAAACTGGTTACAGCAACGCTGGTTCAAGCCGTTTGTTGCATGCCATATTTTGTCCTTTGTGACTTACCATACTTTCACATCTGCACCGAGAAGTTCACAAGCTTCCTGTTGTTATTTTTTCTTTTTTTGGAAGCTATTTGGCATAGTCTAATATTTGGAAAGTCTAGCGGGGGCCATATGAGTAAATATATGTTTTATTTCTCAAGCTCTCTCCCTGGTGGCGACAGCAGCACTCAAAGCATACAAGTGATGTCATTCAAGTACATAAACAAAGCCAAGAAAAATGCTACAGCAAAAGGATAGGTTTAGCCTATGGGGCTAAACTCTGAATATGTTTTCATATTTTCCTCCAAAATGACAATTGTGAAAGAGGCAGGAGAGAGCATAGAGAGATATAATGATCAATGGAAGAAAAGGTTTTGAGGACTATATGAATTCTGGCAGTCACATATGCTCCATCTCAGTTTCTCTAATCTCATTGCTCTCAGTCAAGGAAGGGGATTAAGATTGTATCCTGTTGCAGAAACATGCCTCGTTTGTCTGATGTTAAAATTCCCCATCTACTTACCGCCCTGCAGCCAAAGTCCATTCATTGCTATCAACTCTTATCAAAACTGCAGAGCTCCACTGTTTGTTTCTACACCTAAAAAAAAATCAATGAACCATATATATTGTAGCACAAGTTATCAAAAGAGGAATCAAATTCGTGGTCTCTATATATGTTGAAATGGACGTGCCACTCCGCTGCATTATGGGCTCTTTAGTAATTATAGGGCTACCGTGGTGTATTTATCTTCTGAGATGAGAGAGTTTTGTGAAGGATTAAAGCCTTGGATCACTCAGGCACTATACATCTCCCCCAGTAGTACTCTTGTCCTCCATTATTCAGTGGCACTTTTAACAAGTTGCTGCAAGCCTAATTGGTGCTAACCCACTTGTTTTACATTTTACATCTTGCTGCAAATGTATTATTTTCCATTCCATCATTGCTTATCATGTCTCGGTGATTGATTGCAGTGAGTCACCAGGTACACTTGTAATTTCTCCTCGAATGGAGTTTTATTCATCTTTGGTATGTCGATTTTCTGTTTGATTGCCATGGATACACTCACAGGAATAAATAATGTATGACTGAATCATCCGTTGCGTGAACTGGATCATCTCAAGTTTTCAAACATCATTGTGAGCAATGTCTTTGTTCTTACGAGACTGCATGCACATAACTGGATATATCTGGTTTTATGCCTCCTACCGGACGTATTAGCTGCTCGAACACTCGCGTGTTGATCAGCTATACGGCGGTATATCTGTATGTCAACACCACATCAGGCTCTCCAGGCTGAGGCTCACGAAGGAAAACATAATTACTGAAAGTGAAGCAAATATTTCACAGTGAAAAATATAGCGTCTCTCTGAGCCTGTCAGGAACAAATAACCTCATTTGCTCTAGTAATAGTAGCACCACCCCTCTGGACCAAATCAGACCATCTCAGGTAGCTTCCTCTCAGGAAGTTTGTGGCAGAAAATCTCTTTTTTTGTAGTGTAATGTCAGAGTTTGTAACAACTAAAAGGAAAAACATGAAAATAAATTGGATCTTATCTTATTCATAGTTCCATGGGACCTTCGCTGCTCATCTCAAGCTAAACTCAGACAGTGAAGAATATTCTAGTGAGCAAGGAATTCAAAATGAAGGATTCAAGATTCCCAACATGAGCAAACATCAGGTATTATATTAGACAACAGTGGCAGGAAAAACTCCCCTTTTAACGGGAAGCCACCTCGAACAGAACCATTGTGTGAACATCATGTGTGAGAACCATTTCGGCTAAACTGTGCCTTTTTCCACTGACCTTGCACTAGACAAGAACAACACATGTAATCATGGTAATACCCACGTAAAAAAGATGGAGAAAGCTCGGACAGTAAAGAACAACATAATGCATGAGCACTGACAAAAACTTTAAACAATACATTTCAAGCAAAAACAGATCTCTAAACTGACAGTTTTACTTTTGTGACCAAGACAAATCTGACATGATGGCGGCACCAGAGGAACGTCAACATATCCCAGAGTGTTCTGGACAAAAACAGCAGGGCAACAGTTAATTAGTCCATTAACCTTCTCCAGAAACTGCATGAGGCAACACAGAGACCAACCACAAAATCAGTTTCATGAGAAATGACTGCAGTAGTGTGGTGCTTCCCACTGACTGTCCAATTCACAAGGAAAACTACTGCTTATCAATTGACTTTGAATCACAAAATGTGTGTGTGCCACATTGAACCGTGAGACAAAATGTGGAATGAGAAAACTTTGGTTTCTCTGCATAGCTCCCTTTAAAAGACAGCGGCTTCAGTCCACATAAACATTTAAACAGCAGAAAGCTATAACATGGGTGTCATCTCTGGTGTACGTTTTTTCTTGACACAGCTTTGAGCTTCTGTATATTACAGCTTAATGGATTCATTGCATTCATGCTTCATGGAGCCCCTTTAGATCATGATCACCCTCACTACAGTAGAAAATAGGAGTGTGTGTGTGTGTGTGTGTGTGTGTGTGTGTGTGTGTGTGTGTCTGTGTGCGCAGGAGGGGGGGGTTGTTTATGCTCTTTTTGTGCCTCATATTCATGCATCCACGTAGATAAAGAATTCTGAGACTCCAGCTGAGGTGATTCAACAAAAAAGGGGTTAGAGCATAGCAAGGCAACTATATTTGGGACTGGTGAGCACAGCAGTGGACTCCATTAACCTTCACTAGAAACTGAACAAGGCTTCACAGAGTCCAACAATCAGTTTTCATAAATCACATGCTTTAAGACGCTTTCTTTCTGCTGAGAGAAGCTAACCTGGTAGGTAAAGCATAAACTCCTCAGTCCATACAGAGCATCAACACTTCCTTCTATTTCTGAACCAGCTTTGTAGAATCGGCATCACTTTACTCATTTGATTCCTTCTTGGCCTGACAGCTTTGTTTGAACAGTCAACATCAGAAAAAGAGCAAGCTTGGCAAGTTGTTTTATCTCACATTTTGCACTTTTCAAAGTTGTAATTATGAAACAAGAAAATTAAATTGCCAAGAAATAGTTTAATCTCACTTGTGGGGGGGGGAATCAATTTATATAAGTAAATCTAGTTAGTCATGTCATATCCAATGAAATATGTTTAACTAGGTCAGGGTGAAATCTCACATTAATGTAATGTGTTGAAGCAATTTATTTATATATCGACATGTACATTTCAAAGTGCTTTAGAAAGATCATGAAATAAGATTTAGCTGAATTCTCAAAAAAGTATTAAAACATTCAAATTAGATAAATGACTAAATCAGATGATATAATTATGTGCATTGTCATCTATCCATAAAAAAAAAAAAAAAGCCAACCTTATGTAGTTCATGCATTAATTCCTTTTTTTTAAACCAATTTTATGGTAATTCTGTTAAAATTTGTATTAATTTTGGATGAATTTTGACTGCAGAGAACAGGGATGTTTAAAGTGTCCTATAAGCAGGTCAGAACTTTAATCTGGTCCGAACCCAGTAAGTGATCGATTTGGTTCAACTTGATTCAAAAAATTGATTCTTCAACTAATGCAGAGCTGTGATATATTCATATTTCTTTATCTGGTTAGAACTCTAGTAGCTGCTTTTTGAACAACTTAGAGTTTTATCTTTAATAGACCTGGAGAAAAGACAATTACAACAGTCCTACCTGCTCAGTATTAATCCAAGTTTTGCCTTTATTTAGTTTATTTTGTGGTTCTGTGTAACAAACCGTGTCACTCAATAAAAATGTAAACCTGACTATAATCAGAAAAAGTATGGAAATGAAAGCAGTTGTTTTTCTGTAACAGCAGCATGTGCAGACCGAATAGAGGGGGACCAAGTATTGATCCCTGTGGTACTCAAAAGGCCAAGCTGACTAACTTTTGTTATAGATTAATATGATCAGTGCTAAAACAGAACAAGCTGCTACATGTATAGATTTTGGTGGTTTCTCAGGGGGAAAAAAGCCATAGTGCCCCCCTAAGAATGAAAACACCTGAGCATATTGGGGAAATGACACATTTGGATTAAGATCAACGGACCTCGAGACGATCACTGCCCGTGACGTGTCCCAACCATCCGGTCACACTAGCTGGACCAAGCTGCCCCGAAAGGAGATAAGAGAGCCTGGATACGAGCTAAACCTGAACCACTTTGGACCTAAAGCTGCTCCTGGTCAGCGTCTGGCCAGACCACCCCAGGGTACATCAGGGGAAACAGAATAATTAAAATCAGACATTTAGAATTACAACACAGAAATAGCAGTCACTTCTTATTTCATAGTACTTTTGTTTCACCTTGCCTCCTGCTTTTGTGTGTGTTTGTGATTATCTGCACCTGTTCTTTATTTGCCTCACCTGTCTCCACTCCCCTCATCAGCCCTCCCTTTATATATACTACCCCTGAGCCTTTGTTCTTTATTAGTTAGTTGTCAGTGTATCACCAGTGTTTCTTCAGTGTCATTTCTGCCTGCCTGTGGGTTCTTTATCCATCTGTTCCCACCTACCAACCCACTATATGACACTACATTTTCAGCAGAGGATTGAAATCAGCACTCGTGTGTGTGGGGGGGGGGGTTGTTTCTGGTGACACAGGCACACAGTGTTCAGGAACAGTGAGACCTCAGCATGCACCTACAGTCCTGTTCATCACTTCACCATTTTCATTATGGGCTGTAGTTGGAGGAATGGTGCATTCAAGTGCAATAACTTTTATATATGTTTCATGGACACATGTAAGAAATGATATTAAACAGCTGCATGTGATCTAAATGTTCCCCCTTCTGATAATAACATTAGCTTTTATATTTCATATTGGTTCTATTTTATGTGTTGCTCTACAAATTATCAGACAAAAAATCTATTTAATTTACCTTCTTATTTTAAAGGGAGACATGGTGCATTGTCTCCAGGTGTGTTTTGGTGGCTGGTGGGGAAAAAACCTATTTTTTATGTGGCATTTTAAAGAAGAGCTTCTGCAGCCTGGATTCATGCAACATTGCATGAAGCCTCGGTGAGAGACAGATGAACAGATGAAAAGGGAGAGAGGGAAGAAATGGTTGGCAAACAGAGCAGATGTCAGACAAGCAGTATTAAGTAGTGGGAGATCAAAAACACCTCTTCGTTTCTGACGTTGGTTTAATGGAATAGAGAGACAGGAACAAGATGGAGACAACGATGGCGCTCTGCACATCTGCTGCGCTGACACTTTTCTGTCGTCTGTCGGGATAAGAAGTGAATGTCAGTCGAAAGATTTAAAGTTTGGGGATTTAAAACAACCCTCCGGCAAAGAGCCAGACACTGAAATTGAAGAGAGGGACCGTAATTGATCTTGTCAGCAATTGATCAGTGCTACAGGCCAGAGCTGTAGTGCTGACATGGGCAGAGGAAGAAGTTTTGTCATGCTTTCTTTTTGTTTAGCCTGTAGGTCCATATCAAAGACCCATTGGTCTGTGGGCTGCTGGTTTGGAAGCCTCAAGTTTGGCATTTTCAAAATCACCATTGTGGTTTAACCCTTGTGCACCCCTTAAAAAAATCATGACGTTTTACCCTCGATGCAAAAAATGTTCTGTTCCTAAAAAGTGCTATAAAAATATTATACATTCATATTTTTTTTCACTTTCAATGCATTAAATCTTTTGACCAACTTCAGTCCTAATCATAACTATTAAGTTTTCATGTATTTGTCAAATATTTTTAACCCTTTACTGCCATTTTTGCAATATAAAACTACAATTAATTAATGAGAAAAACACAAAATATGAAATATTTTTCATATACTAATTGCAAACTGGAATTTTTTGGGGGGGGTATTACAGTCTTGGATATGTCAATAATTGACAATAACATTGATTTGAATGCATTATTATTTTTTGAGCAGTTTGACTTTATGTAAAAATGTGCCACCTTTTACCCTCGATGCAAAAAATGTTCTGTTCCTAAAAAGTGCTATAAAAATATTATACATTCATATTTTTTTTCACTTTCAATGCATTAAATCTTTTGACCAACTTCAGTCCTAATCATAACTATTAAGTTTTCATGTATTTGTCAAATATTTTTAACCCTTTACTGCCATTTTTGCAATATAAAACTACAATTAATTAATGAGAAAAACACAAAATATGAAATATTTTTCATATACTAATTGCAAACTGGAATTTTTTGGGGGGGGTATTACAGTCTTGGATATGTCAATAATTGACAATAACATTGATTTGAATGCATTATTATTTTTTGAGCAGTTTGACTTTATGTAAAAATGTGCCACCTTTTACCCTCGATGCAAAAAATGTTCTGTTCCTAAAAAGTGCTATAAAAATATTATACATTCATATTTTTTTTCACTTTCAATGCATTAAATCTTTTGACCAACTTCAGCCCTAATCATAACTATTAAGTTTTCATGGATTTATTAAACATTTGTAACTTTTTAGTGCCATTTTGGGAATATAAAACCAAAAATTTCAAATGAGAAAAACACAAAATATGAAATATTTTTCATATACTAATTGCAAACTGGAATTTTTTGGGGGGGGTATTACAGTCTTGGATATGTCAATAATTGACAATAACATTGATTTGAATGCATTATTATTTTTTGAGCAGTTTGACTTTATGTAAAAATGTGCCACCTTTTACCCTCGATGCAAAAAATGTTCTGTTCCTAAAAAGTGCTATAAAAATATTATACATTCATATTTTTTTTCACTTTCAATGCATTAAATCTTTTGACCAACTTCAGCCCTAATCATAACTATTAAGTTTTCATGGATTTATTAAACATTTGTAACTTTTTAGTGCCATTTTGGGAATATAAAACCAAAAATTTCAAATGAGAAAAACACAAAATATGAAATATTTTTCATATACTAATTGCAAACTGGAATTTTTTGGGGGGGGTATTACAGTCTTGGATATGTCAATAATTGACAATAACATTGATTTGAATGCATTATTATTTTTTGAGCAGTTTGACTTTATGTAAAAATGTGCCACCTTTTACCCTCGATGCAAAAAATGTTCTGTTCCTAAAAAGTGCTATAAAAATATTATACATTCATATTTTTTTTCACTTTCAATGCATTAAATCTTTTGACCAACTTCAGCCCTAATCATAACTATTAAGTTTTCATGGATTTATTAAACATTTGTAACTTTTTAGTGCCATTTTGGGAATATAAAACCAAAAATTTCAAATGAGAAAAACACAAAATATGAAATATTTTTCATATACTAATTGCAAACTGGAATTTTTTGGGGGGGGTATTACAGTCTTGGATATGTCAATAATTGACAATAACATTGATTTGAATGCATTATTATTTTTTGAGCAGTTTGACTTTATGTAAAAATGTGCCACCTTTTACCCTCGATGCAAAAAATGTTCTGTTCCTAAAAAGTGCTATAAAAATATTATACATTCATATTTTTTTTCACTTTCAATGCATTAAATCTTTTGACCAACTTCAGCCCTAATCATAACTATTAAGTTTTCATGGATTTATTAAACATTTGTAACTTTTTAGTGCCATTTTCGGAATATAAAACCAAAAATTTCAAATGAGAAAAACACAAAATATGAAATATTTTTCATATACTAATTGCAAACTGGAATTTTTTTGGGGGGGTATTACAGTCTTGGATATGTCAATAATTGACAATAACATTGATTTGAATGCATTATTATTTTTTGAGCAGTTTGACTTTATGTAAAAATGTGCCACCTTTTACCCTCGATGCAAAAAATGTTCTGTTCCTAAAAAGTGCTATAAAAATATTATACATTCATATTTTTTTTCACTTTCAATGCATTAAATCTTTTGACCAACTTCAGCCCTAATCATAACTATTAAGTTTTCATGGATTTATTAAACATTTGTAACTTTTTAGTGCCATTTTCGGAATATAAAACCAAAAATTTCAAATGAGAAAAACACAAAATCTGAAATATTTTTCATATACTAATTGCAAACTGGAATTTTTTTGGGGGGGCAATTACATCCTTGGATGTGTCAATAATTGACAACAACATTGATTTGAATGCATTATTATTTTTTGAGCAGTTTGACTTTATGTACAAAATATGCCACCTTTTATGCTTTGTGCAAAAAAATGTTTTGTTCCTAAAAAGTGCTATAAAAATATTATAATTAATATTCTTTTCACTTTTATTGCATTAAATCTTCTGAAAAACCTCAGTCCTGATCATAACTATTCCATTTTCATGGATTTATTAAGTATTTTTAACTTTTTAGTGCCATTTTGGGAATATAAAACCAAAAATTTCAAATGAGGTAAAACACAAAATATGAAATATTTTCCATATACTAATTGCAAACTGGAATTTTTTTGGGGGGGTATTACACCCTTGGGTATGTCAATAATTGACAACAACATTGATTTGAATCCATCATTATTTTTTGAGCAGTTTGACTTTATGTACAAAATATGCCACCTTTTATCCTTTGTGCAAAAAATACTCTGTTCCTAAGAAGTGCTCTAAAAATATTATACATTAATATTTTTTTCACTTTCAATGCATTAAATCTTTTGAACAACCTCAGTCCAGATCATAACTATTCAATTTACATGTATTTATGAATTAATTTTAACCCTTTAATGGTATTTTGGGAATATATTGACAAATGATGAGAAAGGTCACTCAGTGGAGCAGGACCTGCAGATCACTGTCATGTATACTTTGCATCCATACTTGCTGTACTTGGCATCCATACTTGCTGTACTTGGCGCAATGGGTCCAGACCTTTCTCTGTCCCATGCAAAATGTGCACTGCCTGTACCTCTTTGAGGGCCTGGCTTCTCCTGCTGGCTCTTCCATTTCCTCTGACATGATCCACTAGTGTGGCTGCTGCTGGTCCAAGCAGCAGCCGCACTAGTGGGTCTTCCAGCTCAAGTGAGGAAATGGGTCTTCCAGCTCCAGCTCAAGTGAGGACATGGATGTCCTCACTTGAGCTGGAGACCCATCTGGATGAATTTCAGGTGAAGCCTCCCCTGATATGTCCTCAGTGCCTGTGTCTGTGCCGGACATCTCCTCCTCGTTCTCAGGCGACTGCAGGACAGCAGTCAGAGCCTCCTCTAACACAAAAGTGTCTCTTCATTGTCACTGAGGAAATGACCAGCCAGCACCAGCTAGGTGCAGCTTGAGGTTTGCAGACACAGCACCTGTATAAACATGCTGCACTGTAAACCAAAACAAAACAATAAAAAGACTGCTTTGGTCAAAAAAAAAAAAAAAAACGTTTCCAGGCAAAAAAAAAGCTAGGGTGCTCCTCCTTAGATTCTTTGACCTTTTGACCTTTTGACCTTTTGACCTTGATTGCTTTTTACAAGTGCTGTAGTGTGTCTGGGGGCTTCGAATAGGTGTGTGTGTGTGTGTAGGTGTGTGTTTGTGGGCGGGGGGGTGAGTGGGTGCATGTGGTCTGTAGTCATAAGAAAGATAGCGATAGGGATGTGCAAAATGTGGTGAGCAAAAATGACTTTCTAACTCCCTGTACACAAACACACACACACACACACACTCATCAAATAATTTGTCAAAACACACATTCATACCACACTTTTACATCACTGCCAACACACTCAGACCATTTTAGTTGGAATCATGCATTCTGCTGGGGAGCAATAGTGAGAAATGCAACGGAAGTAGGATTCACTGAAACAGCATATAATGGAGCCCTCAGCCATATAGTGGAAAATGATGTCAAATGATGGATAATGAAAAAAACTACAATTTTCAAGCCAAAAGCTTAGATTGAAAAGGTAGTCATAAGTAAAACATTATTTTATGGTGTAATTAAAGTAGGATCAAAAAGTGATGTTTTAATGGGAGTCAATGGTGCAAAAAATGTTTTAAGGGTGACGAGAGGAACTTTCTTCTCTCCACAGTGTATTATAATTCTATTAATACATTCAAAGTTGAAATCTTAAAATGTGGTAAAAGACTGACATCCCTGCAAAATTTTGTCTCATTATCATTAAAATTGGCAAAATTATTGAGTATTTTTAGTTGAAAAATGCAAAAAATGTACCGAGGGGTGCATAAGGGTTAAGGTTGTTGCCGTCTTACATTTGTAGACATGAGTGTTTTTTTATTGCCCATCGCTGATTGGTTAGTCACAAGGTAGCCCCACCCTAAAGCAGAGCCTGCTTTTATCTAAATGTAGTGTAGTAATTTACTAAATGAACATCCTGCTGTACTGAAGAAGACAGTAAACTAGCGACTGAGACCATGGACTCATCAGGAAAACGTTTGAGGTAATAAATCTAGAATGAATTGCAGGTTTAAGGCTCTTCTGCATCGACTTCACTGCTCAGACCTGAAGCCACATTCATTTCTTTTATAGTGTGTGTCCATGGATGTGATTCACAACTTGACATTGTTGCCTGTTATCACATATTTCCTCACACAGGCTGTTTCTCTGCTGTTGGGCCTACAAACAAAAGTCGGGCTAAACAAGCTGCAAATAAGGATGTAAAATGACACAAGAGAACGTGTGAGAACCTGAGTAGGTAGAGCAAGTCTGAACACCATTCATGAATCATACGGCAGAGAAACTTTTCATAGTTGTTGTCGTGAAAATATGGTGCTTTTGGTTCAGTCTCTGAAATAAGCCACTCTAGATGCTCCAAAGTAAATAACTTCAGGCCCATACATGAGAAACCTCCATACAGCTCCAGCTGTATGTTTCACAGGGAATACACCAGAATAAATGTGGATATCAGAAATACATCTATTCTTATAAGTTTTGGGGGAAAAAATTATTGATTAATACATTAATTGAAGGTCCAACATGCTTACAAACTTAACTATAGTAAAGTGTAGGATCCAAAACATCAGTGAAATGTCAGACAAAATACAAAAAACGAGTATATTAGTTGGCTGTCTGTCTGCAAAATGTCAAATGTTCAGAAAAAGATCTGTCATGTTCCACACTGCTTGTAGCTCAATGAAAGGATTGGCGGGGGCGGGGGGAGGAGAAGTGTTAGAAAATGTCAGAAAAATGTCCAAAAAATGTGTAAATGTATAATTTCACTCATAAGTCAGCTGGAAACTTGCCATCTTGAGCAGTTTTCTATGCTGCAGTTGGATGGGTGAGAATGAGAAACCTACTTTTGACGCCTCCATGTGTCTTCCTGGACACAGTTTTTGGAAAATGACCACGAGTGCCTTTGTAAGGATGGATGGGGGGCGGGGGGGGCTCAACAGTAACTACAGGAGGGCCGGGCCTGGTGAACAACAACAATCGGTTTATCTTGGATCCACTTAGCCTCGGTCACACGCTTCAGTCTTTCTGACATTGGAGACAACAACAACTGCCTCCTGCTTGTTGTCTGCAATTACGTCTGTCACTGTGGGAAAGCTGTCAAATGCCAGATAAAGAGGCTTCGCTTTTCCAGGCCTCTGTCTACCTTCCTTTTGTGTGGAACTTTTTATCAATCTGTTGCATTCAGTTTTTATGCCTCCCTCCCTCCCTGCTATTGACACGTCACTTTTTTTTTACAGCGGGACCATCAAGAATTCAATTTAAAGTTCAACTGGAAAGTTTCAGGAGTGGAGTGACCCACCAGAAATATGTGGTGGCAAATGAAAGTGTGAGAAGATCCGTCTGCCCCCCGGTCACATAAATAACCAACAACATGCAGGCTGTGACGCACATGTCAGATACACACACACACACACACACACACACACACTTCATCACACTACATCTCAAAATCATTTACTGTCAAAAAGACTATATGTACACTTTGTACACAAGACTACAGTTCGCTCAGCAGTGAAAACGGTTCTCATCTTACTCGGTTGGTAGAAATAGAGGTTTGAAACACACACACACACACACACACACACACCAGAAAACCTGAGACGAATGAACTTACATGCTGTCAAAACTACATTTGAGTGAAGAGTTGAGGGGTTGAGAGAAAAGATGGAGAGTCATTATCACTTTGCTGGGACTATAAACACAACCTGTTCCCCTGAATGAGGCCTTTTAATCCTCACATGGTCCCTCTGTTTAAACACACACACACACACACACACACACACCTGTTCACCATTAAGCTCGACTTTCACTCCTCATTATGCAACTCAGCCCAGTGCTTGGGTGTGTTCAGGGACACTGAGAGAAATAAAACTTTTGGGGGGGGGGGTGGCTATGTTAGTGAGTTGCTATGGAAACTGAGAAAGTTCTCAGACCCTCGGCTCCAAACAAACGTGATTTTGTATGACGAGACATCAGAGATGGAGGGATCAGGATAACAAGCATTGTGAAGGTTAGACCGTTTTCTTTTCTCTGTGTTGAGTCTCCATTTTCTGTTTTCCTGTTGCGTAACAGGAATTTGTATTACCGTCCTTGGCTTCACTTAACAGTAATTTGTCGCTCTGTGCAATTGTACAAACCTAAGAAAGGTCTGTCGAGGCTATGCTGAAGTTATTTCCTTTAATAGAAACACACCAGAACCTCCATGTACTTCACATCGGACTCGGGATCTGTCTGGATGTTGCTGCCTTGTCAGATGAACATAATTCCCTGCAACAGCAGTTTTGCACCTGAGCGGTGGATGTGAGGGAGTATCCCATCACCTGACATGGTTTTTCTCTCTGTTTCAAAATTTATTTGGGATCTAATTTTCCAACTTTATGGCCCCTCGGCTGTAGCTCAGCCTTTTGAGTCTCCGTTGAGCTGGAATGTGTTTTCTCAGACAGATTAAGTCCTTCTTGTCCAAAAGTCATCTGCACTGAGAACAAAATGTTTTCATTAGAGCCTCTGGACGCCACGATGATGTGCTTCGTGGACTGAGAGCAGTTGCATCTAAAACCTCACTTGATGGACCTGTTTTTCCTCCCAGCGATGTTGGTGTGCAGTTTGCAGACTGATAACTGTCTCACTCCTGTCGTCTCCACTACTTTTATCTATTTTCCCTCGATGAACACTGTAACAACTCATCTCCAGCAAGTCAGTTTCAAACTGTCATTTAACATGACGCCTGTGAAACTGTTGACAGGACTCCTGACTGACAAGGTCAAGTTTTAACTTTGTACATCTTTACTTTTACTCTATATACTCGGTATCCAGTTCTTATTATGCAGCCACAGTAGCTGATCATTATGCAACACTATAACTGTCAGTGATAATCAATCAATCTTTATTTATATAGCGGCAGTTCATAACAGCGTTATCTAAAGACTATTCCCATAAAGAGCAGGTCTAAACCAAACTCTTTAATTAAGAGAGAGGCCCAACGATTCAAGAACCCCCACATTAAGCAGCATCAGATATTATTAGACAACAGAGGAAGGAAGAACTCCCCTTTAACGGGAAGAAACCTCGAACAGAACCAGGATCAGAAAATAATAACAGCAACAGTAGTACTGATAATAGGAATATGACTAATAATTAGTAATATGGTAGCAGTGAAAAACATGACAATAGTTAATATATAAATAATAATAACAGGACTAATATCAGTAAAAAGTGTCGGTGGCTGACGATCCACAGATTCATGAAGCCAGAGAACCACAGCAGGAGAACCAGGACCAGGATCCACAGGAACCAGAGAACCAGGACCAGGATCCACAGGAACCAGAGAACCAGGACCAGGATCCACAGGAACCAGAGAACCAGGACCAGGATCCACAGGAACCAGAGAACCAGGACCAGGATCCACAGGAACCTGAGAGATGAGAAAAGCACAAAAAAAGGCTTCAGGTTAGATAAGATAAGAAACTTTATTGATCCCACAGTGGGGAAAGTTCACTGTTACAGCAGCTCAAGAGACAGACATAGAGCAAACCATTAAATAAACATAATACATACAGAAGCATTATATACACAGTAATACAATAATTATAAAGAAACGTTATGCGGATTGCACGGTTGGGTTGGGTCTGAAATCAGTTCACTGCTCACTATAGAGTAAAGTATTATGTTCATTATGCTGATGGAGTCGTGGACGTTTAGACTCACCAGACAGAATGATAATGATGATAATAATGATAATAATAATGTTGATGATGATAATAATAATAATAATGTTCCAGGGTTATTAAGGTCAGCGGTTGTGCCCAGTAAAGGCTTGTTATCATCATTCTTGCTTGAGTTGTTACAAGTTAATAATTTCCTTGTTTTTGTTCATGGAGTATAATATTTCATCATAAATGATACTCAAATATTCAAAAATAGAAGAGTAGACAATAAAACATTATTTCATGAAAATATGATGTGTTCTGACAATGTAAAGTGTTTTTTTTTTTAAGTCTCTCTCTCTCTCTCGTCCTGTTTCTTGCTTGTTTGTATAACAAAGTCAACCATTTTCTCTCAGCCATTTTAGTGTGTTGACAGTAGAGACTTCCACATGGAAAGTTGACACTGCAAACATGATAAGTGGTGGTTTCTGTCAGTGGCTTGACGTCAGATTACACAGAGATTTAAGCCTGAAAAGGTGACGAGCTTCTGGGAACGCTGTCTCACAAAATCCATTAATCAGAATGAGGTGTGTTAAGCACACTTTAAGTGACCTGCTATGACTTCTAGTGCTGAAATCACACGTTCTCCTGCAGCCGCTTTCTGTACAAACAAGCAGTGTTTCAAACTGACAAAAGTAAATATCAGTTTGACGTTCACTTCGTGAGGAGCTTGTTTGCTTTGTCGTAAAACCCCACAGAGCCCTGAGCTCCTCCGCTGTGACAAACCTGCATCCAACTGATTAGCTGCAATTCTCCCATTATTGCTGCCATAATGTCGTAGCGGCATTGTTAATTTGTTTGAATGGCTCAAAGTTGAGTTGCTGTTCCGCAGTGTGTGTGAATGCTGGTGAATCAGTCTTCCAATTTGAATAACTGCAGATCGAGTTAATGCTGAGACGCACTGCAAGGGAGATTACAAAGATGACTGAGTAACAAAGGCTTTCGCAAACAATAGTTGGAAAAGTAAAGTTTAAAATGCAATGATGCAGGAACATTGTTGTGAATCATCATCATCGAAGATATCCACTGGATTCCCTTTTCCTGTGCAGAGTCCTGATGGGATCGTAAAGGTCAGAGTTTGAAGCGTTCAGCTGACGATGACAGGACTTCAGCTAAAAAGGTCTCCACTGCCGACCACCTTGTCCCTTTCCCACTCACCCCCAAGATGGCTGCTGCTGGGGGGACTTTCTCCAGCGAGGATGATGTTTCTGAAACACCTTTCCTGCCAATAGGACATTTTTCTGATCATTGGCGTTTCAGAAAAATGGGCCAATGATTTTTGTCACCTCAAGTAACTTTTGTTCATTGTTTATTTGTCTCTACTGCTCACGTTCTTAATCTTTAACCAACTCTAAAATCATAGATTTTTATTTTTACTTGAAGGTGGTGTATGCATGTTAAGGGCAAAAAGACCGTGTGCAGTTCTATTCAGTGCAAAAAAGAAAAGTAGAAAGGAAAGACTCAACATCTACCTGTACGAATAAATAAAACCATTCCCAACCCTAATATATACAAAAGTGAATAGAAAAATAAATATATGTATGCATTAAAAACAAACAGAAGACACAAAGGATACGTACATTCAATATTCAGTATTGCACTTTTTTTTTCTTTTTTTTTGTGGAACAGTTTGTTAAATATGGATGAAACAGGAATGTGTCACTGTTTAGTGTTCATATTGATTTAGTCCAAAGAGTTGAGAGAAACTCTCATATGAGCTGAAGTTGGAGGGTGTGAAGTCCCTCAAAGGTTAAATCCAGAATGAGCACGTTTCCACATGAAGGCTGTGGAGTTTGTCAGATGTCCCCTCTCCCCCCAAAAAAAGCCTAAAGTTTTTGTCATGAAGACATTTAAAAACGAAATGATGTCTGAACGAGTGGAGTTCAACAATAAAGCCAGCGTGAAGAAGAAAGAGGGGAAATGGTTGAAAGAGGTGTTGCTTTCATGCTGCTAAAGCTCAGGGAGCCCCGTGGCCCCTCGGGACAACCTGAGGACGCTGAATGAGGAAGCTAATAGACAATCGGTGTTGGCAGAGTGACCATCTCCTCTAATGGCTCCGCTCTTTCCATCAGGCCTGTGATAGCCCCTTTAACCTCGTGCACAGAATTGTTCCTCATACTCCTATCTAACACACATCAGCCATGAAATTGAATCCCGCCATCACAAGGCGGGGATGAAGCGAAACCTCGGGTGTTGTCAGACTTGCCGGCTTGAATGCACACACCCCCAACACTGATGCAACATTTGATCAAACTCTAAAAAGATGAAACAGGAGGAGGGTGCAGCGAAAAGGACACGTGCCTGAAACACTGTGACCCTCAGAGGAAATGCAGGATATCATTACTGTTATCTAACTGAATTCTACCAGCAGAATAATGGATTATATGTGTGGATCTGCAGGTTAAAGAACAACGCTGCTCCTCCTCGGGTCGACATTTGTTTTCACTGTACATCTCACCAGAAAAAAATCACACACATCATGACGGCCTTTCCTGTTCCCCCACATACAGCATGTTTGTTCAACACATTAAAGTGCGTGACTGAACGCAGACATTCACTTTGTTGCGCAGGTTGACTTCTATTACAAATAGAAATTTCCATAAATAATAATAATGATGAATATAATCTTACAAGTACAAACAAATGCCTCCTTTATTGTCATGGCACTTGTACAATGAGATTCAGTGTATCCATGAATATAGGCATGAAATCTAAAAGAATATCATCTATAAATGCAGATAAAAAGGATAAACGGGAGTGGAAAGGAAGAAGAATTGAAGCAGGTGCTGTGCGGTGCAGGTGACATTAACAGCGACGCAGTATGAAATGTGCAATCAGTGCAAACAGGTGAGTGCAGTGCAGGTGAGGTAGCAGCGTCACATGACCACTGACGTGTGCAAACACAGGTATATATATATATATATATATATATATATATATATATATATATATATATATATATATATTACTATATATTACTATATATTACTATATTACTGAATCACTGGGTAATGATTAGTGCATAAATAAATCATACTGATGAGTTACGTGTTTATTACTTCATGAATTGTGTGTCTGTTCACATATGTACTCACCCAATGATTCATCAATAAGAATCTCTCTGCCCATATAGTATCTGTCCGGTGGCTCAACAGGGGTTCTTCCACCTCTCTGTGCTGTGTTGTAGGTTTGGAAGAAAAAGGAAATTAAAGGGAGCTCATTAGTTCAGGTGGTAATGTGAGGGAAGCTCTTATTGATTTTTGTATTCAGAAACATAATGAGATATAGATAGACAGAGATAGAGATATATACACTGTTGCCCATAAAGTTGGAATAATTGTTCAATACCCCCAATCTTGTTAAAGCCTGAATACACAGTCTGCAAAGGTTAATTGTGGTTTAAGTTTCACTGTGATATGTTTGGAAGAGTTTGATCAATAAAGTTGAGAAGATATAAACTTTATTTATCAAGAATAAATCACATTGTCACCATCATTTCATGAGAAGAGGGAGAAAACATTTTATTCCAACTTCATGGGCAACAGTGTGTGTGTGTGTATATAGATAGATATAGAGAGATATAGATATATCTATATCTCTGCAGATAGATAGATAGATAGATAGATAGATAGATAGATAGATAGATAGATAGATAGATAGATAGATAGATAGATACAGTCATTCAGGGTTATTTATCAGGACTTCCTGCTTTCTGTTCTTCAATAAAAATAGTTTCCCATGATTCCATGTGTGAATAAACGGCGTGTTCTACTGTTCCTCTGTCGTCTTTTCTTTCCCTTTGGCAGATTAAATATTCATTCCTTCTTCTCAGCTTCATTTTGACACCGTAGCACAAGTGTCAGACGGAAAACAAGTTAAAACATCATCAGCTTCCAGCTTGTTGGAATAAAGGACTGTTTGTTGCATAAACCCGACTTTTATTTGATGGACTGCTCCCCAATGACCCAATCAGCAGCGGGTGCACTATGGAGCGTAGTGAACCCCCCCCCAAAAAAAACAGGCCACAGGGGGAGAATCCTGCAGACACGTGTTATTGAGGAAGCAGACAGGAGCATCATCGTGCTGTAATAGGAACACAACAGGGAGGAGAGGCGCACAATGAGTGGGAGTGAAGGGTGGAGCAGGGCTGATGGATTCATGACGCTCCACACGGACGCTCATTAGCACATTCTCCTCCTATAGGAGACCAATTCCATGACACATTACGGGGGAAATATGTTTTTCAAATGTGATGTGGAACGATGCTGACAGTGTAATCACGGAGCCAATCTCCCTCAGCAGGAGACGTTGACATTTAGACTTTCATTTTCTGCTTTTCCATAAGAACAATAGTGCAAATAAAAGGCTGCTTATAGTTAATTCTGGTTTGTTGGTGTGCTTTTTTAATTACGCCTCGTAATAACTGATCACAGCTCGAGCATTAACACCGCCAGTGGGTCGGTTAGTTCCTGTTAATTCATTGCTCACGCTGTGGGAAACAAGTCTGGCTTCACCTCATGGTGTTAAATGTGTCGTTTAAAATGAATAAATACGGTAAAAAACAACAACAAACAAACAAAGTCAGATAGATCAAATGGGAGGGGGGTGAAACTAAAGCATCCTGACTGCTGTGCTCATGTTCAGAGGCTCCTTCTTGCCTGCAGCGCCTCCTTGAGGTCAAAAGCTTTGAGTGCGACTGAGAAGATCTGAACCGTTTTTACATTTTAGATTCATTAGTTCATATTTCTGCTTTCAGCTGGAGCTTCTTTTTACTAGTTTCTCCCTCACATGACAACACTGATGGACAACAATCCACCTCCTCCACAGTGAAATGATGATAATCTGATTCCCTTCCTTGATCCCATCTCCTGCTCTGTGTGAGGCGTGAAGGTGGTCATCAATCACTGATCGAACTATCTGATATTTAGAGCTACTGACGGCTGCAGTGAACTTCCTCCCTCCCTCGGATCTCACAACAAAAACTTTCCTAAAAAGTCCTTCGATCCAGAATGAAGAGAGAAACCTGCTGCTCAGGAACATCACTGCATTCATTTTTGTCAGTGATTGTTTAGCTGGTGCATTTAATTCTCTTTTAAACTATTTCTAGTTTCTATTGTTTACATGTATTTAGTTGGGGGGGTTGGTAATTATTTGTGAAATTTAACTTCTTCTTCTTAGTAGTTTTACTTTTTGTTGTTATTGTTGTCATCTTTATTACATATTGTGTTTTATCTTATGTGTCTGGTTTGATTCACCTCATGTCCTGAAATGTTTTAGTATAGTATTAGTATTATTGCTCTTGTGTCGCCTGTGTTTGGACTTTTTAGCTGTTCTTCTTCTCTACTGGACAGAAAATCTAATCTCACAAAATCAGACCTCCATGTCCACTTAAACCCATCAGCTCTTTGAAGAGACGTCTGTTTTAACAGGATTAAAGCTCAAACTATAATCCCTTTAAAAAAGAGACTGTGTGAACTGTTTGTCTAGATTTGCTAAGTCCAGCGTGGTCCAGATGATCAGTAGTGTGCTTCTGTAAAACTCTCTGCTTACATGTGTGAAGAATAAAGGTTTTTACCTGATCAAGAACCTCGGCCGACCGATCAGCTCTGGAGTATTTTGAATAAATCACTCATGCATTCTGTATTAATGTTTTTGTCTCGGAGCAAAACCTACTCAGGACGAGTATCTTATTTATTATATGTACTGATTTGATTTCATTCTCATCTGTGTATTTGCATATCACTTCCTTTGTCGCTGCTCTTATTTCTATTCTGTATCTCATTTAAATAATTCCAATGCAGCTGTTGTTTACTCGTGCAAATGGTGATGAACTCTATTCTAGCGGTGACTTGGACGTGATGATCCAGTGACGTCTGCTGGTGGAGGAGCAGCATCACAGTCCTCCCTCAGCACGACCACTATTCTATCACGCTAACGTTTCCTTATTCAGACACTATTCCCTGAGTTGTCTGCACGTTTCCCCATGTGTAATATTTCCACTGGATGGCAGCATGAAGAAGAAGAAGAAGAACCAGTCGTCCAGAGGTCGTGCACTCAGTGGCTGCAGCCTTTGAACAGCTTTCACATCACTGTGTTTTTGTGTTTGGCTTCCTGTTTCCTGTGAACTCACTCACTTCCACTGAGATGAATGCAGAGGTCACTGCTGCACATCAGGGCAGGTTCGTGTCCTCACGTCCCACCTGAGAGAAACACAGGCAGGTGTGATTTTCAGCCTTCAACAATACAGGCTTTATGTATTTTTATACACACACTAAAGTGCACTTTTATCTGTCTACCTTTTGTTAAAGTGAAATAAAAGAGTTCCCTTTACACTTCAACTGTTCAGAAAATGTCTCCATAGACTCATACTGACATAAACATTTCAACAAATATACAACTGAACAGCATCAGATGTATCATTCTCACAAAAACTTATTAGAAAATATATGTTGTGGTAAAACAAACATGAATAATATAACCTTCCAATACAAACCATAACCAGGCGACATGTGAGGAGGTGGAAGGAAGCTCTCCGGAAAGGTCTTATGTTGAGAAATTAGTTTTTATAACAAAAGCAAAAGTACAAAGTGCTTCCAAAGGAATTTATTATTATTATTGTCATTATTATTATGTGTATCTGATTATATCACCTGCTCAGACCAGAATAACGTAGAGAATACATGATACAATGCTGTTGAGTATATAAGTATTTTAGACTTATCATAGATTATATACAGCATTTAGAATTAGCTCCATCTTGACCAAATTACATGTTAATCTTATTATAATATTATAATTAAATGTTTCCTCCCTCTCCTCGGTGTTCAGAGCTGCACTGGGGAGGCAGAGCCTTGTTCAGGGATCCAGTTCTGGGATCCAGTTCAGGACTCTGAGCCTCCTCCAACAAATCGAGTGGTGTTTCCCTTTAAAACCAGTCCGACGTAACGTGACGCAGATGCTCCCGTCCACATACCCTTGTGCTTATCCTCACGCGGCAGCCGTCCAGCGCACCTCCTGCATCCCCCCCTGGCTCAGCCCCCCTCCCCTCCCCCCTGGTCTCCTCCTCCTCTCCTCCTCTTCTCCTCCTCCCTTGCTCCCCGGGTGTGCGCGGCAGCATCGCGGCTCCATCCAGCGGAGCTCTCGGCGAAGGACCGCAGGGGAAACCATGACAACCGGGGTGATGGAGCCGCGGAAGGACTGACGGGGGCTCAGGTAAGAGAGGCCGGGGCCTGGCACTGAGACCACCGGCGCCAGGACTGTCATTTTGGGGTGGAGGGGGGACAGTGGCGTGCGGCGAGGACTAGAAATAACCCACAGATGGAGGAACGCAGGGAGCGACTGGTGCTGATGTGAAGCCGCGCGTATTCCGCAAAGCTTGGGCTGTTTATTTTGGTGCAGCTGACGGAGGGATGCTGCGCAGTGCGCTCCGGCAGATGTTGTCATCCTGTCCAGGGGCCTTTGGGCGTCAGATGCATGCTGTCCGCGCTGGATCTTCTCTCGGTGGGTAGAGACGCGGCGGCTCTGCGTGGAGCAGCAGCCCGCCGGCGCTCTGAGTCGCTGCCATCCATGTTTGTAGGAAGTCGTGACAGGTTGCCTGGCTGCTGCTGCTGCTGCTGCTGCTGCAGTTTGACCTTGCAGCATTTCATGTTTTGCAGGAACTGAAAGAATAAGAGCAGCAGCAGCTGTTTTCTGCTGTGGATTGAATCACTCTAATGACATCACAGCTTTATCCAATTTCCACGAGGCTGAAGGGGCTTAGCTCGGCTTTTATTTAATTTACCTCCATTTATCTCCCCCACGTCTTTAGAAGCCACTTCCTTAATGTAACTACACAGCACAGGCAGAGTGGAGGGGGGGATAACCTTGGCACAACATCCCAGGATTTATTTTAACGACTAATAACGACTGTTGTCTTGTAATCTGCTGCTCCTGCTCCCAAACTATAATATCACCACTCAGCTCCTCACAGGCACTCTGACCTGGACACACGACTACATATGAACACGGACGGGTTACAAGACAACAGGCAACATAAGAGCCAAACTGAAAGAGACATGTTGTGGCTGGTTTTGTCATTTTGAGGGTCTTAGTTTTGCATCATTGTGGTAATTTTGTCTCTTTGTGGTTGTTTTTGAGTCACTTTGCCGTCTTTTTTACCTCCTCGGCCATGGGGCCTGTGACCCGCAGGCCTCCTCAGTAATCCTCGTGTGCACATGAACCTTTTTATCGATCTATGAGCCCTCACGGCACCTGCACAGAGTGTGAAGGGAGCAGAAACACGACGTGGCCTCACCACAGAGCTTTGTCCTGGCTCCTGTCCTTCGGTTCAGGTCACTGCTGCCCTTTGTAGCATGGCCATCTTGTCAGCAGCAGGCTCCTCCATCCTGTTCCTCAGCCAATAACAATCACGCTCACGTTCCACACAAGCGGCGGACTGACCGTCGCCATGGTGACTTCGGCAGTCACAGCGTGGCGTTTGCTCGGATGCACCTGTGGTGGGAAAATCTCTAATTGCGCCTCTTTTCTTCTGTGAGGATTTTAACCTCAGACAGAATTACTGATCCTCTCTCACTGGACTTCATGCAACAGTTTATGCAGGTTGTTTTTTTTGTGCAGATCACGGCGCTCCGTCCGTCTGGACTGTGGCTGTAGTGCTAATCGCTCCGTTTAGCTCCTTGGCTGCTCCTGCTGTCGGGGAGAGAACTGCATTTCCTTCTTAGTGCTTTTAGCCTGTTTGAGCAACAAGCACGTCACTTTCAATCTCTCTTGTTTGCACTACACGTTGATTAGGGATGTTGTTACTAACACTGAGGCACTAGGCATCTTAAAATAGCAGTGAGGTTGCCCAGAGGAAAGGCCGCTCCTCCAAGACACGACTGAGCTTCATTCGGCATCAAATAAGACTGATTGTGATCCGTCACGGTGCTTCTCAAAGGTTTTGACTTCTTCTTTGAAGAGAAGACGTGTCTATGCGTGGCTCCCTGTCGCAGGTCATATACATCTGTTTGTTGAGGCCTGAACAGGTGGAACTACTGAGAAAAGTCTGAAAAGCTGCAAAGACACAATTTGTGGAGCAGCAAACCGTTTTATTCGTCATGTCTCGTTTCCTGTGACTCCTCACTTGTTACTTTTCTTTTAGGGACGCACTAAAATCATATATTACATTTATCAGGTGACAGAGAGCAGTTTTTGTTTTTCCATCCGGTGTTTTAAAACAGATTTCCGTCCTCTTGGACACGAGCTGTAATCAGAACATGAACATTTTGGGGCAAAAACCAAAACAATGAGCTGAAAGTTGCTATAAAGGTTAAATTAATTTTAGCATTGAAATATTGGTTAGAGCTATTTCAAGCATTTCTCACATTTAAAACCCAAATCTTGCTTTAAAGTTTGACTCGTAAAGCTGTTTTATTAACCCATTATAATCAGACTCTGTAGTTCCCTTTAGCCCTGCAGAGCGTTTTAGCATCTTTGAGCTCATTGTTTTTTCTTTTTACAACTTTACTGTTGAGTTTTCTCAACACTTCCATTAACCCCGTTTGTGAAAAAGCTCTGATAAACCCTTAACTAGCAGCTAATCAACAGACTGACAGTCTAAGTTAGCGATGAGCCGCTGAACACAGTGGAGCATGCAGCGGCAAAAGCACCAGATCTTTCTCAGAGGTTGGTGGAGACCGAAACGGAGCTAAAAGAGTGAATATTAAACCTCTTTTTGTCTAATAGCCACAACTTGAAATGCTAACGTTGCTCTGTTTCTGCTGGATGTTTAAATAGGCAACTGTTTCCTCAAATGTTGGCCTCATGACAAGGATAAAAAAAGAAGTATGGCTGTCTTCATCCCGAATGGAGCCGCATGTGGACAGAGATGAATGTGTGAGGTCTTCAGTCTCCTCCCACATGGTATTTATATGATTGTAAATATTGATTTCCTGTTTTTATCAATGCTCTTTGCTTGTCTTGCCTCTGAGAAAAATGGTTCACACAGACTATTAGCGTGATCACTTAGCGCTCTGGCATGCTTTTAAACGCTGCTGCTGCTGCTGCTGCTTGGCTCACTAATGACAAGCCCAGTGCGACGGATATTTTGAGGTTTTGACCTGATTAAGATTATGAGGTTCCCAGTCATCTCAGATGAGAGAGTTGTGCAAAGTGCCATTTGCATTTTACCCAGAACTTGCAGCCAAACGAGAGCGAAATCTTGTTAAAATCCACTGAGACTATTATGTACAAAAAAAACCAAAAACGTTTGCTGGGTTTTATTTCAAGCCAAAAACAGGAAAATCTGCTTAATTATGAAAGATATTTGTTCAGGGTTTAGGAACACTAGTTATATCAGATTCTCTCCCATCTCTGGGTCAAGTCTTGTGTTGATTGGTGCTCCAGTAAGAGCTGTGCTGTAGCTTTATTGCTGTGCTCTGCTGGATCTCAGCTAAGCTACTCTGCATCCTCTGCAGCAGTGGGGTGACTCTGCAGGATTGGCCCGATCCGTGGAAACCAACCCAAAGTCTCTGTTGTTGCTCTTTACTGAACGCCATTTTTACAGCCCGCGTTTCCTGAGCAGAGATCAGATGAATGTGTGAGTAAATGCTTGAGTCTTCTCCGATGCTTGAGACATCACTGCTTCACACCAATGCATTCTGGGACTGCATGCATGTGCACAGAGTAACATGACAGAGCCTAGAAGGAAATGCAGCCGCTAATTGTGCTGCTGCCCAGGCTGCTCTTATGGTTTATGTTTTCCACTATGAAGCGTTGCCTCTTTGGTGGCTTTAAAGGACCAGTTTCTGATTTTCAGCCTTCATCTCTGTCATCTATCTGAGAGATATGAGCCGTGTTTCCACTGCAGAGCGCAGGAACCTTTGGGGGAACTCGATCTGTTTCCCCCATGAAGACCAGGGTCTCTAGATTATATTCCTAGCTCATTATTTTGATGCTTGAAGGGGCAGTTTTGGGGATGGGGCTTGTTCTCTCACTGTTTTGCTGTGTTCAGATTGTTTCTGAACATCTCAGCTGATTTTCACTCTCTGCATCTCTGGGGCGAAGCTGCAAAATCTCTTGTTCTTCCAGCACCAGCGCCGTCGTTTGACGCGTACGGTGACGTAGCTGAGGGTTATTTCAGCTTGGATTTCTAGTCTGGGTAGCCAGGGGCGTGGCTCTAGATGCCCCCCCTCCAAGAAAAACTAGCTATAAAAGCGATAACAGCAACCCAAAATATGAGTGCAGAGAAAGTAACGGACGTGGATACATTTCACAGTGTTTCGGCTGACTCACATATTCAGCAGCATTGCCAACAGCAGACAGTGACTGTTGGCATCGGAGGGCAATTAGAGCAAAACACCACCAGAGACTGAATCATCCTGCTGCAATGAATTTGTGAATTTAGCTTTCGTTGGACTCAGAGAGGGAGGTGGACGTCAGAATGCATCCTGGTACATATAGGCACAGCCAGCGCGAGCACAAGTCGGTTTTCTTTGTTAATATAGAACGCGCTGAAGTATTTATTGCTCCTATTGACTACATTCACGCTTACTGTGCAAATGACCAAAGACGACGTGCAATACAAGCTGAATAATACTGTTAACTAAGCTTCAAGTCTTCACTCGTCGAACACATCAGCATAGTTATTGCCCACAGTGAAACATTTATCCCAGAGACCACCACTAGTAGCAGTCGGCAGCTCTGCTTTTGTCATCTGGCAGGAGACGGTACTACGAAGACGCCGTGCCAGGCAGACTAGACACCAGCCCTGTTTGGGACCGTCTTACCCACCGCGTGGGAGAAGCTGGAGGCAGCTCTGAACCAGAAGAACATGTAGTATCCATGTAGCCTTATAAAACCAAACCAAATCTCACCTTGCAGCTTGTCCACCTCTGCTCATTAGTATGGTGCACGTAAGACTGCAGTTCTTCTAAACCTGATATGACTGATCTCATATTGAGCACCTTTGGGCTCAGCATGACGTGACAATGTGAATTATAGACGGATCGTTTTGTTATGTTAGCCTGAGGTTGTCTCTCATATTCATATCTGAGTTTGTCTGCAGGGGAAAGACTTATAATATGTTTGTTCCATCTTGAAATCAACAGCATAAATGGTACATTGTTCCAAATTCTGCATTATTATCTTTTACCACAAGAGAGGAAGATGACACCTTTACTAAACACGTGATTCAGGATGTGACTTCCTGTAGAAATGCTGCAGGGACCAAACCTCTTACAGCTAACAAACAAACAAGTTCTGAGTATTATTACAACCTGCTGCAGAGCTTTTTCATTTGTTTCAATGATCTCGTCTCACCTTAAGTGACCACATACACCAAATATTATATTACAAACAAGATAAGTTTGGTTCTTGCTCACAACTGTAAGTATTTATAGCACCAAGAATAACAAATGGTGGGTCACACTTTCCCAGGCAGCAGGCTAATGGACGCTGCTGACTGTGCAGCTGGTCCAGATAAGAGAATGAGTCATCATCATCATCATCATCAAGTCAGACAGGGAGCTGCAGATGTATATTTAAATCAGATTGAAGCTCTTCAACTTATTATTAAGACACCGGGCCTCATTCACAGTTTGCACACATTGTTCTTACCGCCGTGCGTCTATAAGCCAGTAAGAATGATTCTAAATCGAGTGGTTCACGTTCACTATTTACTATCAGCAATACTATCACGTCCCCTTTTCTGTATATAAGCAAACAGGTTTGGTCGGAACAGAAGATCATTAACGTCATTAAAACTAATGAAAACTAAACCTGCTATAATTCAGTGAATCATATCTCACACCCGCCGCTGTAAGCTGCGACTGGGACACACTTTTTAGAGTTAAAATTTGAACTATAATAATTACTAAAACTAAACTACAATAATTGATGAGAGCAGCAACTTCAGTTTTCTGTTTTTGTTTTAACACACATGCCTTTTTAATATGCATGTAGTGGTCTGAGGCACCTCTAAACACGTAAGAAAATATTAATGAATCCTGGATTTGTGCAGTTTGTACACAGGGGTAGAAATGCTTCTTGCTTGTTTGCAGCACCGAGGACGATGTCACTACTGAGAGTTTAGCCTCCATCATAGTTAGAAACCTGTGGCTGAATGTGTTCATTAAATATCAGAACTACTTCCTGTTTATCTGGAATACTTGAGGTTGTAATCTGTCGGACTACAGAAGAAACATTATGCACCATGTTACCTCTCAGCCTCAAATGCAACAGTATGATTTTAGAGTATTTATTCATGATTCACTGCTTCTCACTGATCAGTGTCCGAACACCAGAGAGGTTAGAGAGCCCCCCCCCCCATACACAGTGTGTCCTGGACTAACAGCAGTGACTCAGTGTTGTCGACCCCGAGGCCATCCGACAGCCTGTAAACCTCTGTTTGTCGACGGGGAACACACAGCGTGTTCGTGGAGACTCCACAGTGAGTCACACTCTCTCTCACACACACACACACACACACACACACACAGCCCTCCCTTCCCCACCCCGTCACCACCTATGGGGGTTCAAGTCGTGAGTTGCGTTACCGCTGCAGTCTGCTCCGTCCCGGCGAGGAGGGGGAGCTTCAGCACCGCTCTGCATCTCCGCCTTTCACACTCTTCTCCTGCGTTGTGTTCGTGACGAGCAGCTTTTGTGCTCTCAGGCCAGCGCTCCGTCAGGAACACCGACTCTGCACGTCTGAAACAAATGTTGTGCAGAGATTAGCCAAGGTCACACTGTCTTTGAGCCTGCAGCAGAGGAGACACTGCAGTTTCTCTTCTTATCAGAGGCAGCAATGACTCTGCGTGTGTGTGTGTGTGTGTGTGTGTGTGTAATCACATATTTCCATGTGTCCAGATTATCACACTTGACAAAATGGTGCTGTCCATCCTCCCTCCATCGAACATCCCTTCCTCCTTCCTGTCTCCACTTCCTCACCTTCACAGGGTCCCTCACACGTGCCGCCTCCTCCTCTCACCTCATTGGCTCCTCTCTCTCTTTTCCCCCCGTTACTTCCTCCGTCCCGCCCTCTGCCTCCCCTCTCTCACCCCCCCCGTCTCCTGTCCTCTACCTGCTCTGTGTTTCTGTCCTGTCAGCTTGCGTGTCGGCCTCCCCTGCGGTGTGTGTGTGTGGGGGGGGGGGGTTACGTAACAGGCCTAACGTAATAAATCCTGTATGATGTGCTGTGATGTGGTTTGATCTGTCGTGACAGCGGCCAAACAACACGCTGCCTTCCTCGGCCCCACGTCCCAGAGTGCAGTTATGATCCCCACGTTACATAATAGACTAATTAAGAGGAAGATGAATTTATACAAAGTCATTTTCTCTGTAGCTTTAATCTAAACAAGCCCAGCAGCCAATCAGATGCAGGCTGCAGGCTTGCCCCCCCCCTCACCCTGTGTCTCCTCCTCATCTCTTTGGTTCTCTCAGGTTTTTATTTCGACTGTTTATTACATCACCATATTGCAGACTGATAACTGCTTAATTAAACAGGATTTAGAGCCATTCGGCCTGTTTGCTACCAAGCTGAATCCAAGAAGAGTAAACTGGACGAAATGTGCAGCACTCAAAGCTGCCTGACATCTGCCAAGCTGCTGCACCGTCACAGTCAAGTACGCAGCAATTTGCATCCAATACTCAGGCACATAACATGACAGCCGTTGACCTCAAGGTGGGGCTGTAAAGTTTACATATTTTTGCAAATATCTGGAAAAAAGCATTTTAATATCTAAATCGATCTGCATCTTTACTCCACTGCTCCAAAAATGTAGCATTTCCACATAATCCTGTATGAAAAAAGGTTTACACAAGTTTATCTGCTTCTACTGTAAATAACAAAGAATACAAGACACATTTAAATCTGAAGAAACATGATCTGTGACCATGTGGAGAGACACGCAGTCTAATAAACTCAGCTGAATAACACAGATAATATAATCCACTTCATTTGAATTTGACCACCAACACATTTGTGTTAACAAGAGTTCTTTTTATCCAGCATTTAATGAGGCCGGTAACACAGAGGGGACATTTGCATATGAGTCATTTTTTGCCAAATGAGTTTCAACATGCGCTGCTGAAACTCTGTTTGCTCAAAGTTACTCAGGAAATCCTGAAAACGATTTTCTAAGTTGCTGGTGAAACTAGTTCAGTCTGACAGAACAGTACGAGTCTGATGTGGCCTTCAAGGGCAGCAGATAGCAGTTGTATAAAGCAGTGCTCAGAACCGCAATCAGACAGATCGAAATATGGGAGGAAGTCAAGAGAAATGAGACCACAGGTGTGTGTGTGTGTGTGTGTGTGTGGATCCCTACGGGACAGTGTTTTAGTTGTATAATAGTAATAATACTATGAATATAGTGTAATCAATACACCATATAGGCTGCTTCATTGTGTTTTTACGTATCACAGGCGGCACAGGACCCTCAATCATCCTACATTTCCCATAATGCACCTCAAATTTCCCCACAGGCATCAGACATTTTGTTGAATTGTGCCGTGTGAGTGAGCTCGGAGAGTTTTTTTAGGCTGTTTTCACAGACTCAACTTAAATGTTTTTAGAATCTAATGAAAGCGGCGATGCTGTAAAACATGAAATGAAAGACTGCAGAGTCACGTGTGAATAAAGTTATACGGGATGCACCTTTTTATTGGCAATGACGGGATCTGAGTGAATGTTCAAGTGATGGAGCAGAGGAGAAGATCAGGCTTTATTTATGTCCTCATTCACTGACTCTTTCTGAGAGGCAGCACAGCAGGAAGGTGACTTACAGCAGGTGCTCTCACACACACACACACACACACACACACACACGGCACTGAGTTGTGTGTGATGTATTATTGATGCTGTTAATCCTCCTCTTTTCCACTCTGTGAGCTTTTTCCTTCCATCTCTTCCTCTCGCTCTCGGCGCCGTGACACCGGGGTCACGTGTGTGTGTGTTGTGTGTTGTATGTTGTGTGTGGTGTGTGTGTGTGTGTTGTGTGTTGTGTGTGTGTTGTATGTTGTGTGTGTGTGTGTGTGTTGTGTGTGTTGTGTGTTGTGTGTGTGGTGTATGTTGTGTGTGGTGTGTGTGTGTGTGGTGTATGTTGTGTGTGTGGTGTGTGTGTGTGTTGTGTGTGTGTGGTGTGTGTGTGTCACAAACACACTGATTGTGTCCTCACGCTGCCCAAAGATGCCAAAGTCAGTCCCCTTCACTCACTTCTGCCTCTCTCAGCGGTATCTTGCTTGAGATGGGTGATGATTGGTCTGTTCTCCCTCCATGGCTGGAAGGCGATTGGCTGCTGAACCCTGATGGCTCCGTCTTCGCCAGCTGGAGCCGAGGCATCCACAGACGAGCGCGGAGGCAGTCAGCAAAACTGTCTGTGTGTGTGCACGACCTCTATAAAGTCTCTAAGTGCATGTGGTCACTCACTGCTCGTGTCTGTGTGTTCCTCCAGGCTCTCTCAGTGTTGAGCTGAAGAACGAAGAGACAAAGTGAGGACCGAAGAAGCTTAAGGTTGCGCAAGAGGTCGTCTGGCTCCATGACTGCCCCTGCTCCAGCCAATCGGAGGTCTGGGTTGGGCTCTCGCCGGTAGGTAGCCAATGAGGACCTGTTACTTGTTCTTTGGTGCCAGAGTATTCAGGTCAGTTTGAGGAAGCCGTGGCTGAAATGAATGTAGGGGACACGTAGCTCTATTGTGCCATGTGAGGGAAGATGGTTTATAGCACTAAAACCATTTTGTCAACTTTCCGAAACTTTGGAAGTGACTCAGCTGTTATTTAACAGAACACAGCAGCAGAAACATTAACAAGTTTATGATCATTACAGATTGCAGTGCTGCCAAAACAAAAAATGCTAATCTTCTTCTGCAGGATGCAAAAGAGAACACGTGCTGTCTGCAAAGAAAGAGGCTTCCCCCAAACTTACAGCAGCAGGGATGATGTGGGCCTGTAACAGTTACCGCAGAAATAAATCAGACGTGTACAGAAGCGCACATTCATTCATTTCAACAAGCTGCCTTACGGTGTTATCCAAGATTAGGTTACGTTACAGAAATCATGTTGGATTGGATTGGACAGTGGAGGAGAGGAGATGCATCACAGCCAGCTCTGCCACATCACCGGTGCACATGCAGAACACGGCAGAGCTCACCGGGCATCATGTAACATGTCGGGGGATTTCAGTTACGCGTCTGTCTTGCCAGTGTTAACTTACAGGCCACGGTGCAGATGGCTTGTTGGCACTGGAGCTATCTATGGGGGGGGTTGTGCCCCCGAAAGTTATAGATATTAAAAAACCCAGTGGTAAAATTCTAGTTTGTAATATCACTGCCAAACAGCAATGCAAATGGGCCACAGCCTGCAGATTAAAGACGGTGTAACTAGCATTTAACGCACACGTCTGACAGATATTAGCCACGCAATTAAAACATTTACCAACAGAAGAAGAAGAAACGCCATTCTTGCTATGAATAAATGTTTGTGAGTTAGCAGTAAATATAATCAGACAGTCAGCGGCACAACGTTATAGTTAGTACAGTTTTATTGTGTCCCACCACATGTGACGGCGGCGTCAGATTAGCAGGCTGTTCGGTTTGCCCTTCACATGCTGGACTCCTGCCGATGCTGCGTTTGCATTTCTGGACGGACTGAACTGGATCAGTGTCAGCCGTGCTCTTCCTCACCAACCCGGCTGTGCTAATCAAAACGACAAGAGGTGCAACACAAAGCAAGAACATTGATGTTTACATGTTGAAAAGAAGCCTTTTTTTAATGAGATTTCTTTGTATATTTCACTCAGATAACTCTCTCACCCATATTTGCCTATGCACCTACAGCCTAGGCATGAAATGTTTTCGCATTTTGAGAGATACCACAGTCAGAAAACTAGAATTCCTGATTTCTAATTTGCAGCTTAGTGGTGAAACAGTGACACGTCGCTCCCTCTTCAGTAACATCGCAGTAACAGAGTGACTCCTGGGAGAGACACTTGATAACTACAGATGGGTCCTCCATGTTTCCTCCAGCAGCACAGGCCCAGGTGGAGCTGCACTCCTGCTGCAGGTGTATTAACATATTAAAACATCCCACTTATTCTCACGTTTTCTACATTCTCTCTTTCTTTCGTCAGCCTTTGTTGATTGTCCGTTTTTTTTTTTTCTGTAGCTCAGCTTATGTTGCTCCTTGTCAGGTTAACAAATTAAACCCTGTTTCTTCCCCAAAGTCTTTCTAATTAGGGGCCTGCCATAAAGGGTTAATGAGTTCAAACTACCAGCTTTATTAATGGTTAACACATCATTTACTAAAGCTTTATAGATCAGTTATAAAAACCATTTATAAGAACAGATTTGGTGAAAAATCTCCGGCTGGTGTTTATCCTCCTCCTGCAGGATACCTGCTTTGTCTTTTAACTTTTTTAGTTCATCAGGTCGTCAGAGTCAGTGGACAGTCTGACGTCTGGATCAAGGTTATTAACATTACAAATATCAGACAACTTACCACAGACCTGTGACCGTTTCTATCAATAACTGAAGACTTGTTGGTTAATTAGAAAGTGAGATAATCTTCGTTCACCAATAAATTCTTCAAGGTTTTACTGGAACTGAGAGACAACTTGGCAACCTAAAAGTTCTTCTGATTACTGGCCTATAAGTCGCATATAAGATGAGAAAATAAAATGTTCCCTCTGTAAAAGGAACCATCTTGGCTCTCCTCCTCTCTGCTGCAGTCACGGTTGTGTCAGTGATCCAGACCGAGGAGCCGTGGTATTATTGGCAAGAAAATGGACTTAAAGTGAAGTAGACTCAGTCAGACACTAGTGAACAGCAAGTTTACTGGAACCTGAACACAGTTTATAGAGTGTATTGATGTGTTTTTTCCTGCAGCCACTGGACATCCTTTGGACACGGCTTAATGGACCAAAAGCTGCAATAACGTGTCCAGAGTGTGTTTTATAACGCAACATGACTGTTGGCCACTTATATTAACTGTGTCAAGTGATCTTAAGGGTTTTAATCAGTAGTCTCATCCAGATGTTGCAAGTCATAGGGTCATGTGTGGGTCCCAGACAGATAAATGTGCTCCTGGTTAGTGGTTGTGCTGGTTCTACTGGTGTGGTAACATGTAGCTACAGACGGTTCAATCTGTAGCTGTGGTGTCCTCCTCTCTCTCATCTCTTTTCCCCAGATTCAACCCCCTGAAGGCGCTGCAGCCCAAACGCCGCTTGCAGCAAATACTGGCGTCCTCGACCGTCCCGGTGCCTAAGCCGGCGTCGGGGTCGGGCTCTGGGTCGGGGACGGGGACGGCTGCGCCAGGGGCCACGGCGCCAGTGGCCATTCCTGTGCCCGCGCCCCCTGCGTGAGACTCACCTCAGTTCCAGTCTCAGAGAGCATGCTCTGTAGCTGTAGCTTTAGCTCCGGCATGCACTGTAGCCACTAAAACAAGACCGACAACCGCACGCAGGCGACATTTATGCCGCCTGTGTTACTTTGACATGGTTTTCCCTCCATTCTCCAATTGTCCTTTTGCTAGGCTCCACCGACCTTTAGTTAGTGTTGCCATGATGATGATGGTGATGATGATGTGGCAGATTTACCATCAAAATTCTTTCTAGCCACAACAGTTGACATCTGTCACTGGAAAATGTTATCAGCGGTAGCTGGCTAAGACTAAAGCTGCTTGTCCAGCTAACAAGTAATTAATGACCATCACAAGGTGATGAGACGCTGAAATAAACATTTAGCCAGTTAGCCACAGTGCACTAAGGAAAAAAGATCAGACTGATTTCATAGTAACATAAACCTGTTTGGATGCTTAGATTACACACACAGTTTGTTTTGCTTTTAATGTAACAAGAGAAAACGCTGTTAGAAAGAGGACGAACGTAACACTTCTCTCAGGGCTGCTATGCCGAGTTACGGTCAATAGCTGCAGGACTGACCTGTTTTATTGAGTTTGAAGGATATTTGTTACATGACAGAGTTTGCAGTTAAGTCGCAGTCCCACTAGAACACATGAGAGCAACACTGAGATCCTGCCTGGAGCTCTTGGTGTTCATAATGACCTTTTAGAAGTTGGCAGCAGCAACGACAAACACCAGATTTGTGTGTGTTGTTTTGTCGCGTCACCTCCAAGTTTATTCAGGTCCAGGAGGAAACAAGGGAAACCCTGCCGTGTCGGTGTGTACTTCCACCTGCATTAGTGGAGTCACTGGAGAAATTTGCACATTAAAAATGGAGGATTTACAACACGGTTTGGTCTGTCAGTGTTCGGAGCATGAAGTTGTGTTTAGCGGCTACATGCACCGTTGATATAACGCCGTTGTTGTGCTGTGGAAGCATACTGTGATCACAAGTGATCACTGGTTCACCACAGCCGCTCGGTCACCACCGTGTGGCTAACAATTCAACAGCACAGAGTTGGTGAGACACCGGCATTGCCTGAATGTGCTTTTTTTGGTTTACTGAAAAACGAGATATGGTTTATCAAAAATGATTTCAGCTTCTTGAGCAAAGTCTCTGTCTCTACCAGAAACAAACCACCGCATAAAAGGAATATTTCTGTACTGCACCCACTCAGACTAACCAAAACAGGCCCCTTGGCAGCACTCAGCTCTACATCTTATCTACGAGTAGCTCCACAAGTCTGTTTCCCCCCCACCCAGAGTTCACAGCCTCCATCCCAGCAGATGGACGCCACACCTGAAACACTGATGCTCTTTTATTCTGTCCTCCGCAGGCTCACTGCTTCAGCTGCTTCCCCTCACCTCTTTCTGTTCTGTCTTGGCTTTTGCCATATATTGATCTTCGTGAAGTACTGAGTAGTCAATATCTGGCCTCCTCCCTTATTCTATCACACAGGACATGATTACTCAGCACAACTCGGGGACAGTTGGATTGCTGGGACCTTTTTGATTGGAGTTATCCTCAAAGGAGTTTTTTAGCATCCATATACAACCTCTGACTGTGTGACTTCATGTGACTTTTGAAACAAATTGAAAAAGTGGTGCAAAAAAGTCAGGAAGTCAAAAAACTGTATTTTCCCAATAGTGCTAGCTAGTTTGCCAGCATTATCCACCGTACTCTGCTGGTCAAACCAGACCAGCAAACCCAGGAACACGTGAATTTCTCATGAATTCAACGTTTCATTTGTACAATTCAGTTATTTTTTTCTTTCAAAAGTTAGAGTCATCGTGTCCTGCGTGAAAAATCCCTCATGGCTGCTCTGATTGGTCCTGCTTGACCCCTCCTCCCTCTGTAGAGGCCAGTGATTGGGCAACAGTCACGTCCTTTTTAACGTAACCACTGTTTGTAGCATTAACTATGTGTCATCAATATCACTGATCATAAAACATTACAATATTTATCATCGGCAAGCAAAGTCTTGACAGAAGTTGCCCATCACAGATCACCCTTCCTCCTCCAGTGGCTACCAGATAAAACTGTACTGTGATACTTAACTACAGGATTATAAGAAAAAATATTATCTATATTCTGTATATGTGCTGTTTCATTGTCTCCAAGGTGATTTTTTTTTATGGTCCGACATGGGTTAGTTTAAAGGAACAGTAAAGGGATTTTGGGATATGTGCTCATACGCTATGAAGGTAGAGTCAGGAGGCGTTTAGCATAGCTTAGCATAAAGACTGGAAGCAGGGGGAAACAGCTAGCCTGCATCACTTAAAGGGGACCAGCACCTCTAAAGCTCACTACCACAACACGTGCTTTCTCATGTGGTTAGTCCGTACAACAACAGAAATAGCAGAGCATTGTTTTGGAACTATAGATATAGACAGAGGCCTGTAAAGCCATACAAGTGTTTCATGTGTGTCCTATAATGTAAAACTAATCAAACAAGACAAAGTTAAAGAATGATTACTTTGTGGACACACCCTGTTGCGCCCTCACTCTGGGAATGAGCCAGGTTAGCCACGTCCCCCTGCTTCCACTCCTCATGCTAAGCTAAGTTAAGCTAAGCTAATCTCCTCCTGCGTCTCGCGTAACATCCAACGGAGAGACAGAGCAGTAGAGTTTTAGGACTCAGGTTTTAGTATATTTCCTAAAGTGTTTAAAGTTATGACGTTGTGAGTGGCTGAGCAGGGAGCAGTAAGCAACTTCATCACAGTTATTCTCAGCACTGGTTGTTTTACAGAAGAGGAAAGAAGGACATCTTCTGTAGCAGGATGTGGACAGACAGACTAGCAGGGATGTTTGATAGCTCCTGGGGTCGGATTGGTCTTTACCACTTCACTGCTGCCTAAATCTGACGTCATTTTAACAGTTAAACAGACTTCTGTGCCCTTTTTTAATAGTCCATTCAAATTTTAGCAAAGCCAATATAACTTGTCTTGATAGGGGAGATGTTGTAATCTGATGAGGTCAGAGTCAGAGGTTGAATTTATGTCTTTGACGTCCATTTTAAACTTGTTTGGACTGAGACGCTCTAGACGATGAGGCTCTTATGAATAAATGCTAATGCTGCTTCTCTGATCATTAGAGCCGCCGATGATCTCTTGTGAATTGTGTTTTGGGATGCAGACCATTCGTTGTGTGAGCTTGTGTTCTATAGATGTTTCCTGTGTGAAGCCAAGGACAGCAGCCAAAACTATTAAAGCACTTGTATTTCCTTTTGGAAAGCTTTTAGCGAGCCACGTCTCTCGGGCCCCTTCAGTGTTAAAGTGCTTGTTGATATTTAGCATCTGCCTGCCTGCAGCTCAGGCTCTGTGTGAAGTAGGCGAACCCTAACGCATGTACAGTACAGTGTGCGTACACTTGTAGCATTCTGGTGTGGTCCTCTGCTGTCCTCTGTGATTTAACACCCTGCTGTCTCTGCCTGGTCAGGTTTGACTACTGCAGGTTCATTGAGCTAGACTACGTCCCCATGGAGACAGGCTATATGGTCTCAATGCGCCCGACTAAAGGCTATGCATCGACCAAGTCGCCGACCAAAGGATATGCTTCCACCAAGTCTCCAGATCGCCACAGCCGCTCAACAAACTCTCCCTCCACCCCTCGTTCTCGGTCTGTTCTGAGTCCCTCCTCTCTCCTCCCCGTCAGTGTTGACTCTCTAAAGCATGGGAATGATGAGACCCTTTTGCGAATGCTGTGAATGTTTCATGATGTGGAAAACGTGAGAACGGTTTCCATGTTCAGCATCATGACCTGTTACTCCCTTCTTGTTTGTTCTTTTTTTTTTTTCCCTTTTTGCATACTTAAAAGTGAAAGACATTCTCACTTTATTTCTTTTGAGGAATGTTTCTTCCAGTTATATGATTTGATTGTTTTTTTTGGAGGGTTTTTATCTTTGCAGAGCACATTCTGTTTTTGAAAAAACTGCAACATCACTGTCAGTGCCCAAAGGAGTGTTTGTCCTTGTTTCTAAGGCAGAACTGCTTTCTGTTAGCAGTGACTTTGGCCTCTGTATTTGTAACCTGTCTGTTTGTGCATTTCCTTGTTGTATTGGCATGTTAGTGGACCTGGAGTGACGTTTGCACCATTCGTGTCTCTTTTGTTTTGTGGTTTTGAACAGTGTCGTGATGGTTTTGCTCAACAGCTCACAGAACTTACTGTCACCTCTTTATCTGGAGTGTGGTTTAATGGTGTTAGCAGGAACAGACTCCTCACCTCTCCTCTTGCTTTTGGACCAGGCGAACGCCGGCCGCGCCCAGTAATAGAGATCCCTATGGCAACACCTCCCTCAGCAGCAGCAGCAACTCAGGCTCTTGTAAAGGCAGCGACTGCAGCCCCACCAAAGGGTAAGGCATTGGAAACTGCATCACCTGCTCAGAAATGGGGATGAAAAGCTTCTCTGATTTAAAAAAAAACTGATTGCACTAATTCAAAACCAAACATGAAAGTTACAAATTGAAACTGAAACTTTGCGTGACAACCCAAACTTATATACATATATCATATATCTCTATTCCTTACATCAGACTGAACTCCCATTTCATTTTCACTTCATCAGTAATTCAGAGGTCTGGAATCACTTTCATAGCTTCTTCCTGTTGCTTTGTAACACAAGCAAAATTATTTACCCCACCTGATTCCCTAAAGGTGTTCTAAGTCCATGTTCAAGCATTTAAACCTGCTTCTGTCAATATTTTTGTAATAACAGTGTCTCAAACTACTGTGTGTTACGTAGAAGCTGTTGCTCGTAGTGACAAACCCACAGAGAATCCTCACCTGCCTCTGCCATTCCCCACAGTTCAGGCTTCATCTCATCAGTGTGGTTTCCAGTGTTAGTAAGCTGCAGTTTTCAGGAAGAAAGTTATAAAAATTCACTGTACACTACCTGCCCAGCAAGAGTTGATGAAACCCAAAACATTGCCAGTGAGCAATTTACCAAAAAAAGTGTTGAGGTTTGATACCCAACAACACAAGTGAAATCATTTCTAAAGAACTTTAGAAAAAGCCCTTTCATGTGTTTGTGCCGTCAGACGTCATCAGAAGTACACGTCATGTACAGACAACCATGGTATCCGGCCGCCCCCACCAGAGCAGTACCTCACACCCCTGCAGCAGAAGGAGGTGTGTATCCGACACCTGCGGGCCAGGCTAAAGGAAACCATCAATACTCTGCAGGACAGGTGAGATACTGAGGCTGAAAGTATAACAACTTTCTGGCCAATATTAATGATCCTTTTTCTGTCTTCTCCACAGTTACTTCTTCCAGGTTCCAACCTTTACCCTTAAGCTAAGCGTGATCCCCCTATCCTCTTAACTCTCTTGTTCTCTCCCCTTTTCTTCTGTGCTTTCTTTCTCCCCTTTCTCCTCTCCATTTTGACCATCTTAGGGACACAGAGATAGATGAGCTGAGAGGTCAGCTTTATAGGATGCAGGAGGACTGGGTTGAGGAGGAATGCCACCGTGTGGAGGCTCAGCTGGCCCTGAAGGAGGCGCGTCAGGAGATCCAGCAGCTCAAACAGGCTGTGGACACTGTTCGTGCCAGGCTCAGTGATGCTGGGGGGCTCAGTGGGGACATAGGGGTCCAGAAGTACTTCCAAGACATCAACATTCAGAACCACAAGCTTGAGAACCTTTTGCTCAACATGGAGCTAGCCCAGACAGGATTAGCCAAGGAGGGGGAAGCCATACCAGGCTGTCGGACCCGTGTCGGGGGTTCGGCACCAGCATCAGTATCAGGGGAAAGTCCAGGGGGAATACCCAAACTGACAGTAGGAGGGAGGGGGTCGTGCTCCTGCGACGGCTCCCCAGCCCGCTCTCTGACCCGCAGCTCCACCTACACCAAGCTGAGTGATCAGGCGTTGGCAGACCGGAACGGCAATGGCCCGGACTTCCCTTGCCTGTCGGGTGACGGCACCCAGGACAGTGGTTTTGTGTGCTGTGGGGAGAGCAGTGTCCCCAGCCGGGCCGACCTGTTGCTGGAGGCTGCCTTCCTCTCTGAGGAAACGGCATCTTTACTCAACTCCTACACGCAGACCTTTTCCCACTCCCTGCCCAACTCCCTGCCCAACTCGATGCCCAACTCCCTGCCCAACTCGATGCCCAACTCTCTGCCCAACTCGATGCCCAACTCCCTGCCTCACACATTCTCCTCTCATACCTTACCCCGTTCTTTCCCTCACAACCTGTCCCACTCTGTGCCCAACACTATGCCGCACTCCTCCACCTACGAGAAGCTGTGCACAGGCGAGCGACTGGTGCCCTTTCGTTGTGGCTTGGGTGGAATGGGCTGCATGAGCCATCCATGCCTGTCTCATCACCACCTTTACCTGCACCCCTTGCGGGAGACAGGCATTCAGACCGAAAGCTGCCCCATCCCTGCAACAGCAGGCTACCCCTCCGATCTGGATACCATTGCGGAGCAACGGACTTTCCGCTCCCAGGCCTGCAGCCCCACCTCCACCTGGATGTCTGATGAGGGTGAGGAGGAGCTGGACTCCATCACCACCACAACTTCAGTAACCACAGCCACGGTCATGAGTACGGCCACAGAGCCGATCCCAGTCTCCAAAACGCCACTGGTCCCTTCCTTACCACGGTCTGCTACTGTGTCATGTTCCATGGAAAGCCCTCTGAGTGGGGGGACGGAGGGGGTGGAGGAAGAGGAAAGGCAGATAAATGAGAAAAGAGAGGAGGAGGCTGCTGTGACAGATCTGCAGGAGGAAACAGTCGTGATCAGACTGGCAGAGGAAGGGCAGCAGACACAGACGGGCTCAGGGGGAGGAAATGAGGGGGAAGTTCAGGGTTCAGTTGAGGAGGCGGCAGCAGGACAACTGTGTGATTTAGAGACATCTGCAGGGACGCAGGGTGAGCTCACATTTGGAGGATGCTGCAGAGAAGGCAGACAGAGTGGAACAATGTTGGAAAACCTCAGTGCAAAAGACGGTCAGCAAGAAGATCATCGATCAGCAGGATCACCCCAGGTCAACACAGCAGAGCCGAGTCCAAGTCGGCCAGGATTATCACCAGGTGTGGAACAGCCTCGCACCTCCCAGCCGAGGAGGTCCACCTCCCACGAGGAGATAGCTGGTGTCACTGTAGTAGAAGTCCATGATGACGATGATGATGATGATGATGATGATGAAGATGGAACTAAAGAACAAGGCACCACAGCGGAGAATAAAGATCCCTCCGACTCTGGGACAGTTCAGAAAAGTTACTGGAGTCGTCACTTCCTGGTCGATCTGCTCGCAGTGGCCATCCCTGTGGTGCCAACGGTGGCGTGGCTCTGCCGCGGCCCAGGCCGTGGCGGGCAGCCCATGTATCACATAGGGTCACTGCTGAGAGGCTGCTGCACTGTGGCGCTGCACTCGCTGCGCAGGGGAGGTGGGCTGAGGCATTACCCCGCAGGCGGGGGAGACATGGGTGGATCCCTAATATAGGAGGAGAATCTGTCCAGCACCTCTGGTGATCCTATGAGCTCTCCTGAGTGGGTCTGGGTCTCCAGCTTGTTGGAAGATGCCCGTAGTGTGAGGAGAGGAAGAGGAAAAACTTGCTTTTCCTGCATTTCTCATCAAGGTTAATATCTGAGGGGAGCGTCAGGAACAGGAAATGTGCATTTCTGACTGGTGAACTCTGTTCTGTTCGGTCCTCTCTTCTGTCTCTTGCTGTTGCTACTAACTGTCTGCTAACACTACTGCTGACTTGTGCGTAACCGAATGAGCTGATTGAAGCGAATGATCTATGCTTGGATGTTTAACGCCGATTGTTTTGTCTTTAAATGCAGGGAAATTACAATTAAGGTTGATTAGTTAAGGTTAACTGATCTGTTAACCTACCAGTCTGACTCAGTTCTGACAGATTACCTTGAGCTGGTGAGTGCGTACATGAAATACTGTGTGTGTATTAATGAGAGTGAGTGCACGTCTAAACAAATAGTCCGCAGTGGGAGAGCTACACTGACCAGCGACTGAGGGAAAATCCACCCTTCACACGTTCCCCTAACTGCAGAGTCGGGGCTTTACTTTACTTTTCATTTCCCTCAACCCGAGCGTGACCAGGAGCACGGAAAGACCCGACTTCACCGCCCATTTCTCCCGTTCTGGGCACAAAATCTCATTAATAAGGTCACTTCTTGTGACTTCACTGAATCAGCTTTGTGGACTCTGAGGGGAAAAGATGTTCCGCAGTTAGTCATTCAGAAAATCCACACATTTAAACTGAACAAAAAATGCCACATATCTTATGACTGTGCAGTTTCATCCCCGGCCCACATATTATTTTACTCTTGCAGTGTTTTGCTCAGTCATTAAAGGAATAGTTCCACATTTTGGGAAATATGCTTATTTGCTGTCTCGCCAACAGTTGGAGAAGAAGATTGACATCGCTCTACATTTAAACTGCCCCCTCAAATTAATGCATTACCTGAACTGGAGAAGGACCCCTACCACAGACTAGTGACAACTAGGCATTTGGATCATTCTTAATTGATTAGAAAAATAAAATTTTAAAACTATGGGTGCAATTTGGTGGACGCCTACAGGGAGCCGTTGTTATCAGTTTGTTAGAGAGAGAGAGAAGAATATGTACGTTGTGATTTTTAGGGTGGATTTTTCCTCTGCTCGGTCAAATGGTTGTTGGTCCTCAGCTGAGTTTCTGAAAATAATTTAAGTCAATTTGGGTTACTTTCATTTCACATAACAGCAAAACCTCCACAAATCACCCACTCGAATAGGAAAGTCATAGAATGATCAGACACTTGTTTGTAGATACTCACTGGCTCAGTTTGACACTTGGATGTAGACCTGAATCAGGTGGGTTGTGCTCAGTCTGTGCTCTGTGCTGTACATTTCTGCTATCTTAATGCTCTTGTGGTGTAGTCTAACTGTCACTCTGGTAGTCTGTATTTGAAGCCCACTGTACCAGATTTAGTCAGTCACTGCAACAAAAAAACAAAAACACACACAAAAAAATATTTACTTTATGTCTGGCAGGTTGTTCTGCAACACATTTCCAGACATGGAGTCCTACACTCAAAATGTAAATCAACAGGACGTCTGGGCAGTTTCATGTTGAGGGTGTTTCCTCTGTTTGAATGTGTTTTTTTTCCCGAGAGGACTTTGATGAACGTGGCACCTGACGGCAATTTAATCCGTCCCCAGATGTTGTGCAGATGTGCAGCTTTTATGCGTACTGAGGGCAAATAAGCAGCCTGCGACTGTAAAAGTCACAAAGTGGCCCAACTGTCAGAGACTCGCGAGCCAAACGTGGATCGAGAAACACCCCCGACACAACCAGCAAAAACGTTTTGGTTCTTTGGTGAAGAAATAAGCAGCGTGAATCTTTTTTTTTTTTTGTTGTTTTTTGTTTGACATATTTTGCACTATGGTTCACTTTATGAATTTTAAGCAATTACTTGAAGTTAAGATTGTACGTGTGTCCACTGGGTTCTGACTGATTGTTCTGTTGGTCCGGTCAGATGAAGCAGGTTAAAGCGTGTAAACTGAGGTTATGCAGACATTTCAGGTAGATCCTTAAAATTACTATAACAATCCATCCCATTATTTTTGTGAATACTGTAAAGCAGCTGCCTTTCATCCATGTTAAGAGCTACCGATCGCAGCTCTTCCCGTTTGACCACATTACGCATCTACAGGCCAAACAAAATAATGGACGTTTGAGTGAAAATGCTGTAAAAAGAGGCGCAAGTGTGAGCGGTGCTTCTGCCACGTGGTCAAATTACATAACTGTCAGACATCAGTGACAATCACGACCCTGTGTTTGGTTTTCACTTCATCCACGTGAAGGACTCTCCGAAAGCTGCGGCCACGAAGAGACTGAATGAATGAATGAATGAATGAATGAATGAATGAATGAATGAATGCCTTAGAGACGCGCAGGACTGTCTCTTCTCCACTTTTGCTCACGTGTAACCTTCCCTCGTCATCTCGAGCTTGCGAGCCAGTTGCAAACCGCCTGGCTGAGGTGGAATCAGGAGGCGAAAACAAGTTCACCTTTTTACGAAAAAGCCATATAATCCTGTGAGGGGAACTGGTGTGAGAATGTGGGGGGGGCGTCCTCCTCCTCTCAATAATAATGCTGAAAGTCATGTGAGTGATTTCTACTGTAGATCAACAGTGATTTTTGATTTCGGTCAATGGAACTCTCCTGCTGTGGTGAAACACAGGCTGCTGTGAGCAACAGGGTGATGGAGGAGGGGGAAGGCTTGTTGTAGGTAGCAGCGATTATCTCAGCCCCCACTTAATTTACCTCTATGCACAACAGGCTACAGTCTTTAGCTGCATCATGTGGTCGTGCATTGTTATTGTTGTATCACAGAGACCCCCAAAGTCCTGAAAGAGACATGTTCGCTCGTGATGGAAATTACAGGAGCCAGATCTTATGGCTCCGCTAGTTGTGTTGTGTTTGGATCAGACTCCAACTTAAACAGAAATCTATTGTTGGACTCAAACTCAGAGGTAGTAAATTCAGTAACGAAGCAAAAACACAAAGGTGTCCCCCCGTGTGCTGTTTACACTGCACATCTGTGACAGTAGGCCGGGCAGTACAAGTCATTTACTGATGCTAAACTGTCTGTATGAAAGAGTTTATGAAAGAGTTTCCTTGAATGCAACTTTGCTGCAGTTAATGTTAGAAAACTTTTCATGGGGGCAATAAAAAAAACCAAGTATAATGAGCTCTTTTAGTGCAAATCAGATCGATAAACAGATGTGTTCAGGAAAACGCGGCAGCAATTTGGATGCACCAAGTCTTCTGGCTGCTTCTCGTTGGTCAGGTAAAAGGGGAGGGGATCTAGAGGAGGCTGCGAAATTAGTCCATTAAGTCCATTAAAAACAAAACACAAACGTCTCTCACCAAGTGTGAGTGCTTGTTCGTTCATACCAAAGAGCTGCTGAAGAGAATCGGATCGTTCACAACTGTAACATCAGTTTTGTTCACACAAGTTGTCAAAATAATAATTTGCGGGCACAAGTGAGGAATAAAGACAGCAACACTTCTTCTTCTTCTCTTGTGCAAATGAGATTATTTTGACAAAGACTAATTTCTTCCAGGATTTTGGGGGGGGGTTTTGTCTTTTGTTTTAATGTGTCTCATGTACGCTGGTGTTACTCTATAAGGACGAGGAAGTGATGACATAAAGGGAAACGGTCACATCTCACATCCTTGGAGCCATTTTGTTTAAATGCTTCAGGTCCAGCAGAAGCTTCAGACGTGTGATCGACTTGCTCGTTAAAAGCTGAACCTGACTTTCTTCTGATCGCTCTTCAACATACAGCACTTTAGCAAAACCATTTCCAACGTTATGGCGCCGCCAGGGAGGCAGTTACCCCAAGTGTGTCCCACGCTGCCTCTGCAAGAACGTCATTGTACTAGTTTTGTCCCATAATGCACCTGAACTTCGTGCCAGTGTACAGTATGTGTGTGACAGAGTGATTATATACTACGTATATCCTTAGACACACATGATGCTGAATATTCCCTGGGGAAGACAGGAGGAGGTGGGGGGTGTTTTGGCTTTTTGTTTTGCTCAATATTTGAATGTGTGTTGTCATGATATGCTTTACTCCCCGTCTGATTGTCTGCCTGTGTGTCCCATAGCCTATGTAATGATAATTAATGTATACAGAGGTTATAACGAGTCCTCGCCATCCTCCCACTGGGGATGTTCAACGCCTTGTGTAGGAATTCAGCCGCCATCATTGGTATCTACAGATAACTTCATGTAAATTTAATATTTTAATGGCAATAGTAGTGTGTACAGTACAATACATGAGTAGGCTACTTCTCCATTCACACTCCCACCACACTGTATAAAGAAAGACCAAAAGCCCCTAAATATTAAACAGCATGGAGGAAACCTTCCTGTCGTCTCTGTGTGTGTGTTTGTCTGACTCTCGTATCTCTGGATGTTTGCCATCATGAGTTATTTTTAGTCACTATGCAGCACATTAGTATGGAGACAAAAGGCTGATGTGAACAGAAAGACTGTTTATTTGTTTTACAATATTATCTTGGTTACATTCGTATATAAACTTTTAGATTTTTCTAACATTTTCTTACAGAATGACAGTGATGCTTATCAGATTTGCATACCTAGAAAATTAAAGGAATACATGCATCCAAACATGAACAGCATTAAAAGGAGTAAATTTTATATAACAAGTAGAAATTCAACTGAGAGCTCTCGCCGCGCTCGTCAGTCAGGGATGGATTTTTACAAGAGGGACGTCCGCTAACGACAAGTAGCGGAGAAGTTCATCGGCCTGAACCCACGATATGGAATTTAAATGCCTTTTGATTTGAGCGGATGATTTTCAGCATCAAATTTTAAGTTGTAGCAGTTATAGTTTCCTATAAACAACAGTATGTTTTCATGAGCCATCTCAATAACATGAGGCACCACAAACACAGTAATAAAAAAAAACAAAAAGCACACTGTTGAAATGGATACAGGAAAGACGACCTCTTAAAAAGGTAGTGGAAAGTGCACTTAGTGGGTCTGCCCAGCACAGACCCTGTCCAAACAAATACCCACAATTCGCTCGAAGAAAAATCACAATTTGAAGCGCAACACGACATCCAGCAAACGCTTTTCAACTAACCTCCACGGAGCCGATCACACGCTGCACTGTGATCTTTGCTTACTTGTGCCGTAGTTCTTTACAGTGTCCGTGGACGGGCAACAAGCGCCGCCTACTGCTGCCTCTTTCCCTACACTGTCCCCCTGGAATGTGCACGCAGCGTTCCCAGTACCTACAAATCCAACAGGTCGGCGTCTCAGCGGGACATTTGTGGTTCAATGGTTCATCTACTGGAGAAGTCGCAACTCCCATTTAAGTCAGAATCCATCCAGGGACCATTAAAGTTGGGCAGCCATGGAAATAAAAAGGATTGCTGTCAAAAACCAACACTAATTTTCACCAATATGTGGTTTAAACTAAAAACAACTGCTGTGCTAAAATCTATTAGTTTTACTGGCCAAGTAAAAACGACTGTACACTGCAGAGAGCAAACTTTTCCACATACGAGGCCCCAGGTGTTACTTGAGTTCAGATTATTGACGCGCACACTTTAGGGGCGTAGCGCAGGGACGGGAGGGGGGGGGGGGGGGGGGGGGGGGGCACAGCCGTAATCTGATGACTCTTTTACAGCATTCTGACTAACTGAAAACGCCTCGTGCAAATGATTCGTCTCCATGATGAGGAGGAAGCTCTGGACTCAGGAAAGTGTGCATGGCTTTGAAATAAAGACAAAGAACGTTTTATAGTGCCCTTGATGTCGAATAGAAAACAAGAAAATAAAAACACGTAATACTTAGACTACAAGGTTAACATATAAAAAGTACTAGACGTGTCAGCAGAGATGAGGAGAATGTAGAAAAAGGTAAAGAATGTACTGAATAACTGAAGAACAGAAAGAAGAAAAAAAAGGCATTTCAAGATTTTGTTAAAGATGAGGAATGGCGAAGATGAATGATTGTGATGCAGGAGGTGGTTTGGTAAAGAGAGACAGAGAGAGAGAGAGATATGTGTACTGAAGACATCCTGACAGCGTACAGGCCTCCTCCTGGTCCTCACACCTCGGGGACAGAGTGATCCATGGCTGACCGCAGCAGGCCGGTGGACATCCTGCAACCAAATCACAACCAGACGTTCGTCACAGATGCAAAATCCACCTTCACACGGAGCTCATTCTAAGGTTTAGCTGCTCTGGAGCGTGAAATAAAAGGGAAACGATGCTTTCTTTAGTTCTGGCTCACTTCCTGTTAATAGTGCAGTTACCGTATAGATGTGATGAGAGAGATTAGATTAAATTAGGATATTTGTGGCTAACGTGTGTGTGTGTGTGTGTTATGAGGCAGTGAAATAAGGAGGATATAATATCTGATGCTTGCTCATGTGATTCCTGAATCGTTGGGTCTCTCTCTTCATTAAAGAGTTTGGTCTGGACCTGCTCTTTATGGAAAGAGTCTGGAGATAACGCTGTTATGAATTGGTGCTATATAAATAAAGATTGATTGAGGAGTGTGGTCTCAGTGGTGGGGGGAAATCTGATGTTCCCATTATCATTAATAATTTAACTTTGCTTGCGTAGAACTTTAGTTTATTTACATTGTGCAAATTTATAACACACATTATCTCCAGACATGTTCTTTTCTCTTCAATTAAGAGAGACCCAACGATTCAAGAATTCAAAATGAAGGATTCAATAATCCTTAAAAACATGAGCATGAACCAGGCTACATCAGTGAGGAAAAACTCCCCTTTAACGGTAAGAAACCTCGGACAGAACCAGCTCAGAGGGGGGGCGGCTTTCTGTCAGGGTCCGTGTTGACAAATATGACTTAATTAGCATAAAAAGGAGCCGCATTAAGCTGGTTTAAGTGTTCCAGACTCTGTAATAGGATGTGATGGTCAGTTGGTATCAAACGCAGCACTCAGATCTGTCTGATGCCATAAGGAGGTTGTTTGTGACCATGGTGCGCTCTAAAACCTGACTGAAAATCCTCAAATAGACCACTGGTATTTAGAAAATAATACAGCTGATTGGCTGCTGCTTTCTAGAGGATCTTGGTTAATACACCAGGTTTAATCAAAGCTGCTTTAAAGGACTTTCAACACGACACTCAGTCACATGCCGAGGTGCAGCCTCTGATTGGCAGACGACCTGTTCTCTGAGCCACAGCTGCCGTGTGCGAGTGTGTGCTCCGTTTCTGCGAGGATCTTTGAACGCCTCTTTCTGGTTGCTTCTGTGTGTGTGTGTGTGTGTGTGTGTGTGTGTGTGTGTGTGTGTGCTGTAATCTGTGGCATCTTTTGTTTATTGTACCAACGCTGGTGACTGACAGCAGGTCATGTGGCACTTGAACGCACCGAAAGTGTGTCGCCTCATCGTGCACGACAAGGAAATGACACAAAACACTGGAGTCGTACCTCTTAATCATGTGTTCATAGATGAACTTGGGCATCATGGTGATTGTCATTGCAGTCGGGGAGGTGGTCAGGATGTCCTTGATCTGAGAATCCTGGAGGGGCGTTGACATGTGGTTAATGAATTGCCATCACATTTTGGGGTTTTACGAGCTAGTAAAGCAACACTTAAACATGTATGCTCAACAGTCTCCATCACAGGGGAGGAGGAGGCTACACGTCCACCACAGAAAACACTGGACCAACGGCAAACTAAGGCTACATCACTAGTATGAACTTACTGAGAAATGCTGCACTCACTCTGCCAGCATGTCAGCAGCCATCCCGATGCAAAATTCAAGTTAGCCACCAAACATTTCACAAGCATCATAGATGTTTTGTATTTAGAGCAACTTCTAGTCCATGTTCTTCCACAAAGAAGCTCATCTTGTCTCACAGCAAACCCATTACACTGACCATGTTCCTCTGTGAATAAGCTATTTGATGAAAAGACTTAGTGGTGTCTGACCTTGAGTCCAATGATGTTTTGTCCATTGATTTCACAGATGTAATGTTCAGTCAGCAGGCCGTTGCGAGCAGCAGAGCCGTCCTTGACCAGCGAGGTGATTTTACCAGACTTGTAGATAAAGCCCACGTGGCCTGAGCTGTCTTTGTGCATGGTGATGGTGCGCTGAAATGGTCTAGAGACACACACACACACACAAACATTAGGAATCCACGGGGCGTAAACATTTATGCCCAAGAAAACATGGAGAAAGTCCGACAGAGATGGGAAAACACACACAAGACAATGTTGGTGATGTGCAAGTGATGGAAGAGCCAGCAGGGGGAGCCAAATATTTCAGCTTCTCATGAGAAATTATGAAACTGTTCAGAGAACAGATGACAGACAGAAAATCTCACCCATTTCAGGCATTTTAAATAATGCAAATTTACACTGTTTTATGCAAATTGGCGATGTCTGTGATCGTGTATATGAGTCATGAGGCCCCCAGCTCGTCAGCTAGTAGCCTCTTAACTCTCCCAGCTTTTAAGTTTACCCAAGAAGAAGAGAAGTCCGGCAATTAACGCCTTATAGATTAACTGAATTTTACAATAGCAACGAGAAACGGCAACCAAGCAGCTGAGACACACCATGAAACATGCAGGCCAGCACGTCGAATCAAACAAGGAGCAACAGAAATGCAGTAAATTCTGACAGCAGGTTTAGGAGACGCCATTTACAGCCTTGTGTGCTCGCACGCTCCTCACCTGTCCCTGACCACGAGCTCGATGCGGGTCTCGGCCGCAGCCTTCAGGGCCTTGTGGGCCTTGTCTACGTTCCAGCCGGCACAGTTCTGCCCATTGATCTGAAGGACCTGGTCCCCAAAACGCAGCCCAGCCAGGGCCGCAGGGGAGTTAGCCTGCACCAGCTGGACAAACACTCCCTGAGACACCAAAGAGGAAACAGATTAAACACTCAAGGCAAAGACACACAGAGGAAACAAGAGATTAAATGATCATAATGACAGGAAAGATGTCAGCAGCAGTTTGTTTATTTGAAACAGTGAAGGGAATAGAGCCGACACAAGGCTCTAAAGAAACATTCACGCTGTTTTTACTTGATGTCGAAGCAAAAACACTGAAGTTATTTGATCGGTATCTTTAAGAATCCAGAGACCATTAATGTGTTGTGTCATTTCAGCAGTCCATCGATCCACATTACATTTAGTCTTCTGCATCTGCCTACTCATATCAGTCGCCTGAAAGGCTGCCCACTGTTTTAGTGCAACTCAATACAAACTGAATAATTAACTACATTCAAGGGCCTGTTAACACTCACAAGCCGGCCAAATATCAAGAGAGATCAAAGAAACTTTTTTAAAAGCACATAAACGCTTCTTTGCACTGATAATTAACCCTACGCAGTTCCTCTTTTAGTTGCTAACGTTAGCAAGTTAGCCGTAGTTAAATAAGCCTCTCAGGTAGGCTGACATGATAATTAAAACAGGTCTGAGATCATTTTCAGATTGCTGCATCATAAGAATCAGGTGTGTCCAGTCGGGGCTTGACTAGTCAGCTACTCATGCATCACATGATTTCTGTCAATCGTCAGATTTACAGTCGTTAATGTGTAAGACACTACAGGCAGTGTTACATAGTCTCTGACACTCCAGGGCCCAATTTTTTTTTTTTTTTTTTTACATATTTTGATTTGAAATGACTGGTGAGTATAAAATCTTTGGAACTGGTCCAGTGGATCACGTCAGCTGGCAGCGAACAAGGGTCAGTGACTGTAATGAAATCTGTCAAGGTAGTTGTGCTGACAGGCTCAGATTGTTATTTCAAGTGTCTGACAACATTATGGAAAGGATCCCTACAGAGAAAGAAACAGTTGTTTTATCACTAAGTTCAAAGCCACCAGACTCCATTGACAAAAACAGTAATTTTACACGAGAGTTCCTGGTCGACTGGTGCCTCAATCAGTTGGTTTATTTCTGCTATTGTGAGAGTTTGGTGTTTTAAAAAGTTAGTGTTAGCTGTGTAATACACAATAACACCAGCAAACTAAACAATGGAGGTAGCGGTAGACAAGCCACTCCCATATTCTGCAAGGTAAAATTACAGGGGGTTTTTTCCAATGGAGTCTGGTGGGGTTGAATAGTGGAATACAACAGCTGTCTCTGGTTGAACAAAAAGCTTGCAGGTCTGTCTGCGTATGGGCAACATGACAGCCATTGTAGCTTGTTGCTCGGCTGGTGGTGGAGGCGATCTGTGTAAAATATGTAAAAATAGGGCACCGGTTTAAAAATACCACAGTTGACCTTTAATTTGCTGTGGTAATTTACAACTTAAGCTACGATTCATACTGACACAGCACTTCCTGCATATAATACCTAATAAATGCCTCTTAATATGAAGGATGTGATACAATCCCAGAGAAGCTTATGTTGGCGATGTAAACTAACAAATGTTTGTTTTAGCTTTTGGTTAAAAGTATCTTAAAATGACAAATACTGGCGGTTTCCCTGCTCGGCTGCACACAGTCACAGTGGGGAAAAAACCTAAGATGGGAAGATCCCTGATTGATTTGAACCTAAGCTCATATATATGCTTTGATTCAACTTTTCCACACAAAGAAGACTCTTTATATTTCAGTGTACTTATGGAGTATTGCATTGAAATGCAATTTCTTGTTGGTGACACAGTATGAAACAGCTAAACGAGGCCCCTACTTCATCAACATGTCAGATCACAAGATGCTCCAGATACAGACTAAAACAGGCCGAACACTGACTGTTTAAGCAGAGTTTGACCCAGATCTCAACACTGATCTTGTGTGAAAGGGTAGAAGAGGGATGTGTTAACGACAGTCGGCCCAGGCTGAATAATTCATGCGAGAGCGGGTGCCCGTCAAAGGGTTTGCGATGCTGACTCACGTTGTCGATGGCCCTGAGTCGGAGTCCCACCTTCCCGTCCTGGTCCTTACAGAGGATAATCTCCCGCAGACCCTGGCGGATCTCTGCCCTCCTGATGCCGATGTCCGCCCCCGTCACCGGCCGCACCATCCCCCCAACACCTGAGCTGGAGGGCACTGCCACTTGCTGGTGTGACAGAATAAAAGGGGTAAAATTGAGTGGGGGAGAGGTGAGAGGAAGGAAGGAAGGATTAAAGCGGCACGCTGCATTAAAATTCAGCCTGAGATAAAAAAGAAACGCGGCATCAAATAGAGTTATGTGGGAGGATTCAATTTCATCTCCTCCTCCACCAGTGAAGGAGATCAGGAATCCTTTAGGTACCGCTTTTGAAAACTTCATCATTGATATGCTCTGCACTAACAACAAGGACATTTAAAAATAAAAAAAAGCACATAATAATAATAAAGTTAGGGGTGAAGATCAGCTAACGGCAGAGAGCACAGATGGTTAAATGCCAGCTGACAGGATCGGGTGCTGCGAGAGCCTCGACATCTGCAGGATGCTCATGTTCACATGCACGCAGGAGCAATAGGAGGGGAGTGAGAAGCTCACACCCTCCCACACAGTGCTCCAGGCCTGCAGTGAGTCACTCAGTAATGTGGATCTCCAGGAACAGAACACTGTTGTGCTCCTACTAAAAACAGGTTTTTAATCACAGAGGGCTGATGCTTTGAAATGAGAGACTTTAATATACACGTATGGGTTCTCGTGCATTGACACACACACACACTAACACTCACATTGTCGCTCACAGGCACCAAGGCCAGGTTCCTCTGGACTTCGTCGCTGTTGAGGGCCAGACCCATGTAGTCTCCCAGCTCCTCCAGGTTCGGGTACAAGCCTGTGGGAACGGGGGGGGGAGAATAGTGGGAAAGGGGAAGCCGAAGGAAGGCCCAGCAGGTGGGAGAGGAAGAGGGTGACAGACAGGTGGTTGGTAGAGAGAAAGAAAGAGGAAAAGGAGCTTACTGAATGTTACATAATGAATACGTATGCATGTTAGACCTCCACCTCTACTTCCTGCCCTGGGGTTTACATTAGCACTCCCCCTAAAAAGCAGCACTGAAGACAGGTCACTGAGTCGCCATCTGGCAGCATATTTTGTAATGTTTTAACATTGTTCTATTAGCTGCACCTACGTGGACTTTTTAGCTGCTGTCATCCTTTCCTATGCTTTATATTTTATTCATGCCGTCCATCACAGCCCCGTCATGCCTGAGCTCCTGTGAGCCCTCCGCTGGAAGAGCGCTGATAATGAGCACTCTGTGTTGCAGTGCAGTAAAACTTTCCTGGCATCGGTATTCAGTTCCTCGCTAAAGGTCACTATAATCTCTGATGTTAGCTGTGGTGCTGTGTGTCTTCCTGTTACACAGATTCATATACACACACACACACACACACACACAGTCTTCATGCAATCGTCTTGTGATGCCTGAGTCACGAGGCCCAGCGGCCGGTCAGGCAACGGCCTCTTAGACTCAGATCAATCTAAGGAAGAAACACTTGAGCGTCTGGATGTTAACCAAACTTGAGCTTGGTCCTCCTGTTGTATCATCATCTCTCTCCTCTGTCTTTTCCTTTTCTTTTTCTACCTCCCTGTCCGGACAGCGTGCATCTGTCTGTCCCTCCTCTAGCCTGCCTGCACGACTGCATCACTTTTCTGGCATGACACTGCCTTTGCAGCAGAGACTGTATTTATCCTGGAAAAAAAAGAAAACACATAAAAGAAAGAAGAGCAGTGAGAGGCAGGAATATAAGCCAGATCAGCCAGTGGCTACAGACATGAGTATGCATGCTAACCAGGTATTTAGCTTTTATATCCCATTGATATTTATGTGTCCTCTCATAATTGTGATACTTATCAATGTACTATTCAGTATTGGCAAGGTGGTAGGAATCTCTGGAAACATCTGACCCATAAAAGAAATCACACAGAGAGTCATTAGTTGGAGAAAAGCCTGGCGAGTACGTAGTCGTCATAGAGGGAGATAAAAGTTAACATATTTCCTTCCTAATTAAATTAGCACTTTAGCAACTTCTGTACCGCAGAGTTTTCACACATTTGTTAGAGGTGGAAGCTAAAAAAAAAACAAAAAAAAAACATATCTAGGTCCCCTGACTTCAGCCTCTTACAAATTTGGCTCTGGCCTGGATCTGTCCACTGCAGACACACTGTCCTCAACCTGCATGAGTAATCAGTATACTATTACTAAATACAATGATTAACCAGATTATGAGTAGGATTATTATTATCAAATAAAGGTATAATTTTCGTATAATATTAGTCAGATGCTATTTGCACCTGGGTGTCAGTGGTTCTAACACTATTTGCAAACCCAAATAGTATAACAATATTTTGTGTTCAATGTACACTGCCTTTTATATTTGTATTTGACTTTGATTATTGATTATTTTAGCTTAAAACATGATCTCTTCCTAAACCTAACCAAGCAGTTTTATACCAAAACACAACTGAAAAATTAAATATATAAGTTAACTAGGTTTGCAAATAAATTAAAGTAGTTTTTGTAGTTTTGCTCCTTCATTGAAGTCTGTAACTCCTAAAATTTAAATATCAGTAATCATAAGCGTTCATGTAGCACGTCAACCTTAATGCTAATGTCCCGCCCCATCCGGGCTGTGATTGGTCAGTTCGTGAAAAGTGACACCGACGAGGCATCGCCAGGCTCGGTGAGCTGCTCTCCCTGTGCTGCCTTCAGGCTCACGGGGCTGAGATGGCTTTGACATTCAGTGGGAAAACTCCTGTTGCGCAATGACTTTACCAGGTGGAGTCGGGTCTAAACATGGCTCGAGTAAGTCACCCCAACCACATGCACACTCCACCCAAGCCCACAGGAGTCACCCACTGCACAGTAATAGATGACAGCTCTGATCAAGGCAACAGAGAGAGAAACTCCCACATGATATTAGCCAAACATAAACAGCATATAAACATATAAAAAGTATATAAACATGCACATAATGATTCATCCTTTAATCCACACCTGCCTACACGAGGCCCTAATAATAAATGTGTTTCATTATTTCAGAATCCCTCTGTTTTTGCCTCATTTATGTTTCTGTACTCGCCTGTTTTATCGTCGCCTCTTTCATTCAGCTCTCCCACACACGCCCGCACAACATCTACCCTCATACAGCAGGCAGATCAAAAATAACCCCAGTTTGGCTTGGGAAGTGAATTTTCAATACTATTTAACTGTGATTTACCCGTCGCCTGACCCCTCTTCTTCTCTCCTCCTTAAGCCACAGTAGTTGAGAAACAATCCTTGAACTAAAAAGTCCCATTTCCAAATTAGTCGGAAAATCGGAGAAATCTCACTGGCTTATGTTACAGCTTTGAAAACGCAGACCCAGGCTGTGCATGAGTTTTATTCATCCCTCATATTTCTTGGTGTTTTTCCTACAAGGAAGATTAGACAATACTTTGACAGGAAGAAGAAGAAAGGTCATGTTGTTGAGGCGATTTAAAAAAAAAAAGGCACCGACCGCAATTTACAGCAAAATGTGGCTGAGCTCTGGTCCTCCCCCCTTTAAACCCCCAGGAGAGCTAACTCCTCCCATCCCTCCTCTTCCTCACCACTGTTTCTCTCCCTCCCTCCCACCCTCTTTTTCAAACCAGCTCCTCCTCCTCCTCTCTCCTGCTCCCATCATGCCCCATGCCAGAGCCCGTCTCCATGGTGACTCACAGCTAGCTCCACCGAGGTAAAAACAAAAGACCCAAAGCCCACAGGACTTTGCATCCAAACGGAGAGGAGAGAAGCTGAATGTGTGGGAGAATTGGGGAAAAGGGGGCAAATGGGTGAACGTCGGCAGAGAAGTTGTGTTCTGTAATCTCTAAAAAAGGCTCCTCGCCCCACTTTTCTCTTTTGTGGGCGCCTCCTTTCTCTCTCTGGCTTACTGCAGAGTTCAAACTCGGAAAAACACAAACCCCTGAGCAGAAATACACAGAGAGAAAAAGACACAGAGGACAAATCATAGCCAGTGTGGGTGCCCCCCTCCCCATGTACTCCTGTTATTGTCCAAAGAGCCCCTAACTCCTCCTCTCATCCCGGTCCACCCACGCCCGTCTTTATCCACCTCTAATGCAATTCCAAAGAATAGCACAGGCTCGGAGGCACGGACCCCCCACGTAGACACACCAACAAATATCCAGCAACAAGGAATAAGAATTTTAAAATGAGACAAAATGACAAGGCAGAAAGGGAGAGCAGATAGCAGTGAAGGTGTTTCTGTTACAATTTAGAGAAAGGCGGATTTTTGCCGATGAGTGATGGCAACACGATAGAGGGACAAACTTGTTGGTTAGTGTATGGGAGACTCACTTGATCCTGGCATCCCAGCAGTGGCAGGCTGAGGCTGGTAGGTTCCCTCAGTGAGAGCTGGCATGGGGGTGGTAGTCTGGCCAAACTGGGCCTGGGCCTAGAAAGCAATCAGAGGCAGTCAGTCAGCTGGACGTGCACTTGGACGGGAAACGGTAAATACTGGATGAAAGGCAACTGTCATCAGCACAATACAAGTGAGAGGAGAGGAGACACGATGGCTGAGGAGACGTGAATCTTCATTAGAAATGCTTGTCCTTTAAAAAACATCATTATCACTCAAGCCCTGAATGAATGAGTACATTATAGACTGTATGTAACTGTTAGTAATCAGATTATTTCTTCCTCCACAACACGTCTGACAACATTACAGAAGGGATCCCTACAGAGATAGACCTGGAAGATCTTTTTTGTTTAACCAGGAACAGCGTTGTACCAAACCCACCAGATCCCATAGACAAAAAACAGTAATTTTACCAGGCAGAAACACAGGAGTTGTTGCTCCACTGCTGCCTCTGTTGGTTAGTTTGTGTTACACAAATATTGTGTTGGATTTGAACTAACCCTTTACAACACCAAAGTCACACAATAACACAAACAAACGAAGTGACTGTGACAGCGATAGACCAACACCCTTCCGTGCAAAATTACTGTTTTTGTCAATGGAGCCTGGTGGGTGAAATGTGTGTCTAATCTGTGTTTTTTAATCTCCTTGTGATTTTGCTTTACAGGTTGGAATGCACATGTGATCAGGGGTGATAAGCTCCTCTTGTAATCTAGACTACTCTACAATAACCCACTCTGCTAATCACCTCCAGATAGACATCTCTTACCTTGATCACCTTGTCGACCTTGAGGTCCTCGAGGGATGGATACAGGGACATCCTGAGGAGGGAACACAAACAGCTGTTAGTGGAGGGTGTTGAGAAAAGAAGGAGCCGTACGAGAAAACAAACCAGCCAGATAAACCCTCCCCAGACTACCGACAGGATCATATTACCTTAATGTCATCCATTACTCTTAACCTCCATTAAGCTAGTTTTCTATTAACACTGGACCTCTATGATCGGAAAGAGAAGCAAGTGCTGCAGATGGATGCAGCTTTCAACCACATCCTGTTTGTTGTTTTGCATGAAATACATGAGCGGCTGATGAAAAAACGCTCTGCTCAGAAGCTGGCAGCAGAAACCAGAGCCAGACACCCAAAAACGCTCATAGCCATTTGCAGTTACGTGAGTAAGCAGACAAAAAAGTGGTAAATAAGAACGTAGAACATTACTGCTAAATTCCAGCAGGCAAAGCAACATCGGATGTGACTGCCGTGTGTTTCAGAAGCTAAAAATAGGAATTTGTAGAAATTATAAAACTCGTACTGAGAATTTTTCACCATTTTCTGACATTTTACAGATAAAACAATTGACAAAATAACCAGTAGGTCAATCTATAATGAAAATACTTGTTAGTTAGCAGCTCTAGTTGAATTTCATTTAAAAAGGTATAGTAGTAACTACTGTATAAGTAAGGTGGGCCCAGATTTCTTCCATCTCATTGTAAATATTATCAGATTACCAAACACTGAGCTGATGCATTCATCGATAGCATTTGGTTGAGTGACAAATCTACCAAAGATAAGGAGATCCAGTGCCCACATAATCTGAGAGTGCACTTAGCATTTAGCACTTAGCAAACGCAATTCAGCATCGGCAGCGAAGCAGCACAAACTGCTCCTGGATGCAGAGACGCTGTCACCATGTGAGCAGGTGAACGAGAACAATACTAACAGAGCCTCTTACTCTTACTCACAGCGGATCACTTCACCATGACACAGTATTTTCTTATCTAATCTTGTTCTGACGCTGAGTGAACTTAAGGTGTGTGTATGTGTGCGTGTGTGTGTGTGTTGACTTGTGCTGGGTTTGAATGGCGAACATGGTGACCTCAGTATTGGGCGAGAGGAGGACAGACGGCAAGCAGGCAGTAAGGAACATTTTAACATCTCTGCAACTTTAACTTCATTCATGTTAAACCTTTCTGTTGAAGCTCAAACACTGAGAGACACATGGATCCCTGCATACAGGGGACACAAAACATAATACATGAGTAAATAAAGGTGGAAGGTAAACACATGAGGGTCACATGATGTTGTGAACCATTATAATAACCCTGATGGTCTACATGAACCAAAGTAGACTCAGGGGTATGAAGCATTAAACTTGTTACCACGCCACATAAACGAAAGAGCAGCCTGGAGGAGGAAGAGGAACTGAACTGATAGCAGTCAGTCATCTGACCAGTTAGGCACACAGCACAGCAGAGCAGGCTGAGACACGCAGTATGTCTGCAACACAGAGCGTGTCTGAGTCTGACGTCTGTCTGTGTGAATCAAATCCATTCTGTCCTTTGCCTTGATTCCCACTAATGTTCATATTTCTCCCCGTGCCCTGGTGCTTAACACACTGACTACATCTGAGTACATCTAACGTTAAAAATACAGAGGTCTGCGGCCCACATTTTTCTATAAAAATTTACTGGAAAGTGTGAAAATGTGAGTCAGCTGTTCCGAGTCCACGCTGAAGTCTTCAAATGTCCTCTTTTGTCGGACCAACAGTCCAAACACCCAAAAATATTCAGTTTATCATAGGAGATAAAGAAACTAGATAATATTCACATTTGCAAAGCTGAAACCCCTATTTTTTTACCATATTTGCTTGAAAAATTACTCAAACGACAGATTAAATATCAGCTAATAGCTGCAGCTCGACTCCAGATAGAGATTCCTGTGCTTCAGGTCAGGGCTGACTGGATTTACATGGCGCCCAAAGCGTTACAGTTAGCAAACTTTTATCGCTAACATTTTTAGCATAAGTCAGTGGAGTTTAACATTGTTGAAAACTAGCATCACAGCTAGCTGAAACTTTCTCTAGTTAGAGGCTTTGTTCGAGCTGAGGTTAAGCCAGCTACTACCTAGATTTTGTTGTGCATCTATTAACGATGTTACGGTAGCGACAGGAAAAATGAAGGATTACTGGATTGCGACTCTCTCTTGATACGGTCGGTATTTGCCGGGGCGGGCAGTGGCGATAACTGCATTACCACAATACCATGATGACGTGACAGATAGTGCACGGTCGAGCTCATGACCTTTATTAACCGGTGAAAGTTCCAGGAGAGCATACGCTGAGCGACAGGTATGAAATATAAACAAAATGATTACTGTGTATTTATCACCACTTTTCTGCGCTTGGTACATATTTCAAGCAGTGTGAAATTATTCCATATATAGCAGACACTTAAACTGAAATGGATTATTTTGGTGGATTATTCCATGGTGGTACTTCTCCAAACAGGGGGCTACCATTTAACATGTATGTGTCCGATTATTAACAGCTTTGTTCTCTATTTATCATATGTTGTTCGTACATGTTTGTAAATAGCATAAATGGACTGTAAAGACAAATAAAAAGTGTATAATCATTTATGTTTTTCTTCCTGTGGTGGTCACTAATGGTACACTGCCAAACTGTGGGGACCCACTGCTTTTTCACCACGGTGAGAAAGAATCCATGTTGTCACAGATATCGGATTTGTGATGGATCAGGACGCAAGCATCACTGATTTCTTACACATTTTCTTCACCACTCTGTGTCAACTGGGTGTCACAGTCACAAGACGTGTGAACACATCTCTTACTCAATACGGAACAGGAAATCCAAGGATGACAATACAATATAATATATAAAAAACAGACAATCTCTTGAGCAATCTACTGATAAACACAAAAGACAGCAACAGGAATAAACAAACTCAATTAAGAAACACAGACAAAAACAGCAATACACCATACTGAGAGCAACCCACACAACATATAATCACAAAAAAAAGTCTATTCAGACGTTTTAAGGAGCACAAAACATCACAAATGTGAGAGTCCACACTGATGCGTCATGTGTACAGTGGCAGGAAACGTGGTCAGACGTTCATCCTGACACCGGTAAGCGAAAAAGGCATCGAGTCCCTGAAATAAACAAATCATTCTGACCACAATCACATCACTGCAACATCTCACTCTCCCAGCTACTTCAGCCACTACTCTATTCTGTTATTCCCAGTCCTCACAGACAAGTGCATCATTGTGTGGTGGACACAGAGGGGCATTTTAATACCTTCTAGTGTTTACTTTTCAGCCGTGTTTGTTTGCTCGCTTTATATTCCTCCCTCATTCGGACTAGCTGGCAGGAGGTACAAGAGAATAAGCCTGGAAAAAATGAGTGTTTGTGCAGCTCTTGCAATGACATAACCTAATCCTTGAGTCACTTCTGCAGCCGCAGTTCAGATGAAGTGGACAAGTGAGGCTCTTTGAGATGTAAAGGAGAAATTTGCGGCGTGGTAAATGGTGAAAGGGCGGCATTTATGTAGCGCTTTTCTAACTTAATGGACAAAGCGCTTTACAATTTGCCTATCACTCACCAGCGCCAAGCAGAGCAACTTAGGGTTCAATGTCTTGCCCAAGGGCATGCCGGGGGATTGAACCCCCAACCCTGTGGTTAATGGATGAAAGGCACTGGGCGGCTTAGCATCCCTGTTGGTGCTCACTTGCAACTCGGCCTGAAAAGTGTGTAACTAAAGCACCAAAAGCTTTGCAGGAAACTAGAAAAGGAAAGAGAGGGCTAACTTCAGCAATCCTGAACGAATCGGGCACAGACAAAAATGTGGTCTTGGCAGCTCAGTCCGGGCTATTGACACGGCTGGAAAGGACACAGAGGGAGTGGGGGTGCGGGGGTGGGGCTGACCATGGTAAAAGGAAACAGTGATGTGCACAGCTCTGAGCTGACACACACTCTTTTTCTACTGTACCCTTCAATTAGCCAGGACATACCATGACTTCAGGCACCGTTACCTTTTATTAACCATGAGCTGTAACAGCACATGAGCTGCATTTGATGTTAGCTTCCTTATTATAAATCAGTTAACCTTTGTATTCTAACATTAAAGTCTGAATAGTATTTCAGTGATGAATTAGCTGCTGTTGTGCCTCTGTTATTTGACGGGTGAAGTTAACGGCAGGAAATGTTGCTAATCAGTGCTAACGCTAGCTAACGTTACCTCAGAGCGCAGCAATAATAAACTAGCTGACCAAGCAGGTGTACGTTAATAATAATTAGAAATTAGGACCAACTGAGAGGCGTGTGAGTGGGGGCAAAGCCAGCTCTTTTTCGGCTGAGCAGACCGTCTTTGTTCCGACATAAACAGCAGGGAAGCTCGGAGCTAGCCATAACGTTAGCTTGTTAGGTAAACGGAACCTGGATGTATCAGTTACAGCGGAGGAGGGCTTGAAACGGCTAATGTTTGGTCGGAGACGGCCTCACCTTTACTGTGTTGATCGTGGGAGTCGGTGGAAACACTCCTGGGGTCGCAGGCAGCAGTTAAACTCCGGTGTTTTCCCTGTTTTCCTCTCTCCGTCGCACTGGCTCCTCGTCGCCGAAACAGCACTGAAGGGGGATTTCTGGAAAGTGACGTCAGTGCTGGCTTCCTGGTCGTTGCCGTGTACGTCTATCAGCGATGACGTCAGGGAGCCACGCCCCGCGTCGGTCACATGTCCCCCCCCTCCCCTGACTCACATGACCACTTTGTAAACACGTGACCTTTTGTTTATTTGATTATTTCAGTCTTGAACTCACAAACAGAAAAGCAGCCATAACATATAATAATATAATAACTATATTATTACACACTAATAATATATATATATGTGTGTGTGTATATATATATATATATATATTATAATAATATATCATATATAATTAACAGGCTCAATAAAACAGGAAAAAGAAAAATTTAATTATAGAAATAAAAGTAAAAATAGGCCTTAGTCACAGCAAAAGCAAATAGCAGACATATTTCAATAAAACAATAGATGATAAACTAGGGCACAGAGATATAAAAATAATATGTACAATTCAAACAAGATGAAGTTTAAAAGTAGAGACAATAAAACAACAACAAAAATCAGATAATAAAGCAAAATAACCAGAGAATAAATAACTCAAAATGTAAGGGCTTGACTAAGAAACACACTCACATAGAGATCTTTGAAATTAGTGAAATAAGAATATGCCAGAGCCTGACACAGAGTTGAATTTCATAATAATGGTGCATGAAGATGAGTGGGGTCGTACACATCAGACCTCCAAAACCTAAATATAAACTCTGGGGGACATATTTTGCCTCAGCAAAGCATCAATTTTTTGGCTCAGAGGCCAAATGTCACAAGACTGTCTGAAGAAACATATAAAAGAATACATGTGAGAGTGTAGTAGAAACCTATAATGGTTTAAATGAAAAAACATACAAAAGATAAACTATAAACATGAAATCACAAGATTGTCCTCTGCTCAGCATATGTTTACAGTGGCCTAAAGACAGCCACAGTCTGTTACCACTAAATGTGTGGCCCCTAACCAACTCTCAATGGTTATATTTCTTTGCTGATTGATTGGGTGATCGATTTAAAGGATAACTCCGGCATTTTAAAACCCGGGGCCATATTTTTATATATCTTTGGTTAAAAATAACAGGTCGGTCCAGTAGATCGCCTCCACTGGCAGCCAAGAACAGGCGGAAAATGAGCTGCAATGGCTTCAGTGTAAGCCTTCGAGGCCCTTAAAGAGCCTGTTTTTGCCAGATTGTTATTTGAAGGGATTTTGGTGTTTTAAAGGGTTAGTTCGGGTCCCGACACAATATTTGTGTGGGTCTGGTGGGTCTGAATAGCGTGATAGAACAGCTGTTTGTGGTTAAACCAAAAGGATCTTCCAGGTCTCTCTCTGTAGGGATCCTTTCCATGATGCTGTCACACATTTTGTCAGTGACAAAACAAACACTTGTGGTTTGATCTTGCACAATTTCCCCGAAGCCACTTATACCGTTTGTCACAACTTTCCACAATCACTGCCGTACCTTTGTTTGTTTAGTTTCATTACCCTGATTACCTCACAGCCTTGTCAGATGTCTACGTCACTCTTAACTCATAAATCTGTCCAAAACATCAACACTAATCTGTGTAGCAGAACTTTGTATTTAATTCTTTACTCCTTGATTAATCATATTCTGATCTCCTACATTTATCTGGTTAAAATTACACATCACTGGGATGAAATGAGTACTTTTACTTTAATAGTTTAAGTACATTTTGATGCTAATACTAAAGTAAATTTAGAGGGATTTCTCCTGCAGGACATTTACTTGTAATGGAGTATTTTTACTCTGATGTACTTTCTACCTACGTAAAAGATCTTCTTTCACCGCTTGACAGCAACAACAACCAGGATGATCACATGGAAAACTGTAATGTACAGATTCAAAAGAACAACAAAAATACCCCCATTATAGACCGAACCCAGATTAGCTTCAGACACCAAAACAAATCAGGAAACACAGAATAAAGTTCATCCCCAACAAGACCAAAATCACCAAAAGCACATAAGTGCAGCTCGTGAGGAGTATCTTTATATCTGTACCTCAGTTACAAATGGTATCAGTTCTTAACTGAGCATCCGAGGACCTTTTGTCCTCACTACTTCTCTAATATCCTGAATAAATGAATGTAATCTGAATTTGAATTATTTCCAAACTCTTGTTCATCCCTGGTTTAAAAACACAGCAGTTATCCTTTAAGTTCAGCAGTAAATGTGCTTTATTACTCTTGACGACTGTTAATCATCATGTGGCTCGACTTCTGTCTACAGTATGTTTTATCTCCAGGGTGCACAACTTCATTTTTACCACAGTGAGCAGTGTTTCAACAGCATGCAGTACAGACCGAAACCCATGAGATTACGAGCATAAATGCGCGTTTTTAAATAAATCAAATGTGGTGAGGCAGTAGTGAGAAAATACGACAAAAAAAAAACACACGTCCATGAGCAAGTGGAGAGCACTTCTTTTATTTTAAATATGTCATCATTGGTTTAGCCTGCATACAGTAACGTATCAGCAAATAACTACACAGTACAGAGGTGGACTGCTGCCACACCAGTTGCAGCTTGGCCAATATGTAACATCGACAGCCACGGTCAATATTTTTAGCAGCCAGGCCGGCATTTTCCTTCATTTAAACTCCATTTAAAACTATTTATTTGAGATACAAAAACCCCTCGGATAGCTGTGTGTCAGCTTTCTTCTTCTTCTGCCACAGCGCAGACTTCAGTCAGGCAGTGTGGTACTTGACTGACGCCGGCAAAACAGCATCATCATCATCGTCTTCGTCCTCATCGTAGGTTATACATTAGCTTCGTTGATTCTAAGATATAGAAAGTTGGCGTCTGAAAAATACACGATTGTAGTTGTTACACAAAATAAGGTCGGGGGAGGTCACAACCTGATTGATTCCTCAACCCCATTTTGAAAATTTCAAGCATTTCCCTTCTTTTTTTTTCTTCTTTTTTTTAAAAATAATAATAAGAAAAAAAAATAATGATCCAATTGATGTGCATCAACGAAGATCCTGTCTTTGCACTGTTCGACGTGTGTATGGCTTTAAATGGGGTTTAAAGACTTGGCGAGATGAGAAGGCAATAATAACGCAAATCGGATGCAAAGCTTTCAACATGTACGTACTAAGGTTTCCATCGGGCCTAGAACATGCAGACAGGGCAAGGTAGTAACCGTGTGTCCGGTGAGAACATTTAGGCACGCGTTAGGACTATCTACAGCTGCGATTGGTTCTCCTTTCATGCCAATTACCCTTCTTTAGCTCACACTTTCAATGAAAAAGAAAACACAGTGGTTTCATAGAGAAATGGGCAAACTCAGTTCCTGTGTTGCACCATTAAGGCCTCCTTTAAACATTTCACTACAGGTAGTCGCTAAATTCAACACTAAGCCTCGTCTCTCTAACAGAAACTCAGTTCATTAGTTCTCATTTGAAGCTGGATGGAGATACAAATGTGTGCTTTTCGTTTTTCTTTTCCACACTTTTTTTGTTTTGTTTGTTTCTGTATTATAACAAACACCAGCTCTCCGACATTATAATACTAGTACGCACTGACTCATAAGAGATGAATGTCGCTGCTAGCGGTTCATTGGTATTTGTACTTCTCAGCGTAACCATGCACAACCAACACTTCAAATAACACAAAGAAAAGTAAAGCGCAGTTGAAAGGAAAAAAAAAAAATTCAAGATTAAGAACATGGAGGTTTGTAAGGTTATGGCCCATAGTTTTTAGGAGGAAGAATATGATGGAAAAATATAATTCACTCAGTCACAGAGACAAAATAACACAAACTGTCATAGTTTGATGAAATAAGTAGTGGAACTATAGACTCAAGCCTCTTATAGAATCAAGTGCAGACTCTCCTAGCTTCTCTCCAGGGCGCCCAGGTAGGAAGTCACCTGTGAAGACAACCAGAGGGAAAAGTCAGGGTTAAGCACAGATAACAGCGTGCCTCTGGCGTAATGTTCTACGTCAGTGCTGCATCACATCTTTCAAGAAATGATGAGCCTGCTCCGTCAACACTCAGGCCGGACTATGGCTTCAATATTGGTGTGAATGACTGGCCCATTCTCATCCCCAGGATGAGGCTTTTTAATTACACTTTTTGGTGTCTGATCGAGACGCACAAGCCACCGTGGGGCATCTGTATGAGATGGGCAATTTAGTGTATAACAGCAATAAAATTACTGTTTTTCGTAATGTTGTCTGGTGTGTATAGAGGTGGAGAGTTGCTTGAATGGCCCACATTACAACTTTTCCTAGTCCTATTTTCATATATTTGTGTAATTACATACTGTTTACTCACTTATGGAACTGGTCCAGTAGATCACCTCAGCCAGCAGCCGAGAACAGGCAGCGAAACAAGCTACTTAACAAACTAAAGTCGTCCTTTAGGGCATTTGTGCCTGATCAAAGTACGTCCACTAAACTGCTTGTTTATGTCACTGACAGGCCCAGATTGTTCCCTACAGTGATAGAGCTATGGTAAAATAACTGCTTTTCTTAATGGAGATCAGTGTGGGGTGTGGAGCGACTGTTGGAAACTTGGTGTTTTCAGGGCCTGGCTGACATCTAAAATTTCAAAGTCTCCTGCTTTGATTTCCCAACAATACAGCTCATGAATACGTTGTATTCAGGCAGCTCGCTCGCAAGATCTTGGTCATTTGAGCTTTTACTCATTGCACTACCAAGGACAGTTTTCTCTGATATTCTTTGAATATTGAAACACAGGGACACCATTGGATGGCTCAAAGGTAGGATATATAAAACTAAAAAAAAAACACTATATGCTTCAGGGTTGACAGCACTGAGTTACACTGGCGGTGTTGTAAAAACCAACAGTAGCTGTCAGATTGCAAAGTGCTGCAGACGACTTACACAAAACAAAAAATTGGCTGTGTATTCGTTTCATTCCAGACCCAGCAGCTCCACGTCAAAGATGAGGGTGGCGTTCGGAGGAATGATGCCCGGGTGGCCTTTGTTTCCATAGGCGTAGTCAGGTGAACAGGTCAGCTTGGCCCTTTGACCAACACTCATCTGGGAGAGCGAGGACAGAGTGGAACAGTTACATGCAACGTAAGGTGCAGTTAATTAGATGGTAATGCAGTCTGAGCTGGATAATAAACCACAGGACAGTGAAAATCTCTCTCTTGCCGTTAATGCTTTATTATTTCTACATCTGAAGATCATTAAAAGCTTTTTTTAAACGGATGTCTTCCTGAGTTTTGAAGGACTGGCAGCACCATTCATTCACCAGCAACCTCATCTACATGCTGCAGGGCCGAGTGTGTGACACACAGAGACGCATCCATGTTTACCGTGCTAATGGAAACACCATGATGTCAATGAATTAACGTATTTTAGTGGAAGGACTGATGACATCAGTAGCAGTAAAATGCATTTTCTTTCTTTCTTGTAATCTGAATTATTTCTGCCTGTGAATTGTGACTGCTGACGCTGCTTCGCCAAATCTGTCTGTTCCAGCAGCATTAATAAATACCTGTGCTGCAGGATTTGTCCACAAAGTTAACATTTCCACTCACAAAAACTGACTGACTTAAATGTATGTGTCCGACACTCCTCCTGGCCCACCTGCACCACGCCCTCCTCCCAGCCTCGGATCACCTCCTGCTTGCCGACCTTGAACCTGAAAGGCTTGTCCCTGTCGCGAGAGGAGTCAAACTTGCGTCCGTCCGTCAGGGAGCCTGCGAACGAGGAGATGGAGAGAGGAGCATCATGTGTGTGAATAATGCAGCCCACACACACACACACACACAGGGTTCATCACTGAGAGGAGTCCTGCTGCAGGAATCGTTTAAACACGTACAGATGATGGTAAAACGTAAACTGTATTTATAACATTTCATAAAAACGGTGCAAACAAATACATCTTCCAGGCTCGTCTGCCATCCATCTTCCCTGCTGTGTGTGTATTGACACCACAAATGAAGGGATTCCAAGGATCTCAGAAATAGCTGCTGCAGCTGTCTGCAGGGTGGGTTTCACTGTGACAGTCTGGAGAACGCAATCATCAATGCGCAGAATAGCACCCCTCCGAGACTATTTACGCCAGCGCTATTACTGTTATTAGCACCAGAATAAGTGTGTGTGTGATGGTTCGGCGTGGTGTGTGTGTGTGTGTGTGTGGGAGAAGGTGCAACATAGCGCATGTTGTTGAGCACATCAGGGGGCGGATGGCAAGATGCCGCCTGTAATCCCGGCAGTGGAGTGGGTGTCCTGTCCTCCTCTGGACATCTCGAAAGCAGCCTAATGGAATTATGTGTAAGAGCTCAACCTCCTGCCAACACACTGCAGCTCCAACTTCACCGCCGAACAACACAGTGTCGACATTCTCACACGCCGACCGTTTCCGTCAGGCGGAGAATTTCCAAACCCCCCCTGCACTCCCCTCCCACGGCAAGGCATCGGAGTTTGGAGCTTCACTTTGACGTCTATGTTTGAAAAGGCTCGTGTAATGGAATATCCTGTTTCATGTGGCGCTTCAAGGCTGACAGGAAGGGAGACAGCCCAGAGAGGAAATCCTGTAGTTTGTGTGATACAAAAAAAACAAAAAAAAAAGGTGCAGGCTTGTGCCTAAAAAGTAAAAAACACTTGACTGTGCACGGCCCGAATGGGGTCTTACTTGGAGTTACATAATGCTGAAGCCAAGAGGCTTGTGTTACAGGCTGAGTTATGTCTGTCTCACCAGGCAGGAGGACTCAGACCAGCTCTGCCAAACTCAGAACAGGTGCAGACGGACACACGGTCCAGACCGCCGGGAGGCAAAATCCATCTGAAATCCCAACTTGCTGCTGATGTTAAACGTTTTTTTGTTGTGCGTTTAAACTGAAGTCACTTTAATACATTTCCAGCCGTGCAGCAGCGTGGCTCCATGAATGGTAACGTGTCAGTCGATTTTATTTTTACATCTATAGGATATATATGCATACTTTTATATGTGTACGGTCTGTTATTTCTGTACAACAGGCCGTTGTTGCGGACGCCGTTCTGACAACAGAAGCAATAAAATCATTTCTAAGTCAGTATTTTGTGTCCAGTTCTTCATTTCTTTAGTAAGAAGCCGTGTAATGAGTGAGATAATGTCATTATTACAAAACTAACCCGTCCTGCATGTCCCCTAGATATTTAGCTTTATTGTATCTATACCCTTCACTGCTGTCCTTGTACCTTATTACCTCATACTATTTTTATTTCACTATATATAGATCCTCATATCTATATATCTATTTTATTTTCATATGTTTTCTTTATATAAATCTTTCTGTAACGGAGCTCCCGGCCAAAGTCTCCCTGGAACAACAACCATCTTGAACATTTCTAAAGCTACTGAACTGGTCGCCACGACACGGACGTTCATGATCCACAGAGGATGAATCTTGCTGACACCTGTGATTCTTTAACTTTCCCTCCAGCGCCACCATGAGGTTCACATTGGTGGTTTTGATTTAAAAGTCTCAACCGCTATTGGACGGATTGCCGTGAAATTTGGTGCAAACGTTCATGTCCTGCTGATGGACTGTTTTAACTTTTTTTCTTTATCTAGTGCCACCTAGCAAATGTTACCATGCTAACACGCTCAACTAAGGAGGTGAACGTGCTGAGCGCCAAACATATCTGCGTTTTCATTGCGGGTGTGCTAGCGTTTAGCTGAGGGTGTAGCCGACGGCCTCACAGTGATGCTGGCGTAGCTGTCTATGCCTGTTAGGAAATAATAAATGATTCATCAGCGAACAGGAAATGAACTGCTGACTACTTTGTTAATCAATTAGTGATCATTTTGTAAGCACAAATGGTGAAAATACTCTCAAATGTAAATATTTCTTTGTTTTTCTCATCTTTATGGATAGAAACATGAATATCTTTGGATACTTTGAGAAAAAAAAGACATTTTAATAAGTCAACTGGGGCTCTGGGAAGCTAAAGTTCTCTATTAGCCGACAGACCATAGGATTAACGGACTAATCCAGACTATCTGTACATTAACCAGTGATGAAAACAATCACTACCTGCAGCCACCATTAAAACCAAACTGATATCATGAGCTGTACAGGAATGATTGAGTGCTACAATGTTGTCCTACTGGAGATGATGATGGTGGTGGTGGTGGTGGTGGTGGGGGGGGGGACACTTGAGTCACTGGGAGTCAAACACTGTGTGTCTGGAGAACATATTACAGCAATAACACAGTCAGTCTGCCATTATTGCAGTCGCCCAGACGGATATAATCCGCTCAACTAAACGCCGCCAACCCCCCCCCCAGAAACTCCAACAAAGACAGAAAAGCGCTGGAAATCAGACGGGATTTAAACCGTCTGTCTGTCTGTCTGTCTGTCTGCCTGTCTGCCTGTCTGTCTGTCTGGGCCTGTGACTCAACCCTCCGGCGGAACCCGCTTGCCTCCTTTCCCACCCCTTTCTTTCTTTCTTTGTTTTTTTTTTTGTAGCTGATTTGTTTTGCATTAATTCCACTAAGACGGACGGGCACATCTGCCTCACGCTCTTGGTGAGACAGTAACGCACCGCACGGCCTCGCACATCTGGAGCGCGCATTATTTTACGCAGCGGTGAATCCGGTTGTGTGCGCCCTCCCCGGGACACACCGCCACCACCACCACCACCACCATCCTTCAGCACCTCCGAGGGGATCCTGTACGCAAAGGGAGGGGGGGGGGATGCGCTTCCAGGCTGCGAGGATGAGGCTGAAGGGGTTAAATTTGCATGCAGACAGTCATGCCTCTTTGCCCTACTGAGATATCACAGGCTGGCTGGCTGGCTGGCTGGCTGGCTGACTTGGTGGTGGAGAGGGGGGGTGGATGAGGGCTGGACATGTCTGCCGTGCATACTTTATGGCATTTAAAAAGTGCACCAGCGTCGCTATAATAACGTCCCCGGGAGGATTTACAGTTTGTCCTACAGGATTACCACGCGTGGCTATTTTTCATGCGGTTTGCAGGAGACAGTTGCCCGCAGCCGTCACTCCACTTGCCCGGCCTCCACAAACGACCGAGTGGAGCAGCTAAACGTGCAATAATAAGTTTCCTGATTCAAAAAAACTCACCCACATAATGCACCACGCACGTCTGTCCTTTTTTGGGGAAAGTCCTTCCTGTGGAGAAACCAGAGAGGCGCTTATTATAGCGGGCACACCGCACACAATTGAGGCGGCGCGTCTTCGGCTGCACGGAGACACGCGCAAAAATGTGCACTTATTACTCAACACAAGCACGTTTCCTGCCCGCGCGGGGGCTTTTTTACCGTCGCCCGGGGTTATAGTCTCGATTTCCACTCCCATTTCAGCGGCGTGTTCTGGAGCTGTCCCCGCAGCCGGCAGCACTCTTCCCGCAGTCAGTCTGTCTGATCAGCGCTCCTTCCTCTCCTCCTCCTCCTCCCTCCCTCCCCCCCCCCCCTCTCTCTCTCTCTCTCTCTCTCTCTCTCTCTCTCTGCAGGGAGACCACCGTCTATTACTCATGTTACACAACAACGCTTCCGCCTCCGACCTCCAAAATAAAACCACATGCTGCTCAATTTATCAGGCGCATTCTTATTATTGGGCTCCCACTTGTAAATATTTGCATGCTTTTGCTGTTTATTATTTTTTTTTAATCCACACTCTGCAGGCTCTGTTTTAGTGCCTGTCTCTTTAAGGGCCCCCCCAAGTCTGCTCTGATTGGTCGTGCAGGAGCAGGCACTGCCCACAGACAAACGTGAAATAAACATGGATGAATAAAATGCTGGAAGCCAAATTCATTCTCAGCGGCAAATGAAGCCAGAAAGGAACCTGGATCCTCGGGCCCATGGAGCGTCTCTCTAGTGTCCAGCAGGGGGCGACTCCACCGGCTCCAAACAGAAGTCTGATTGACTGGAAGTCAATGCGAAAATGAGCTCAGTGAACATTTTCCTGATGAGTTTCTGGTCTCAGTCTCTAGTTTACAGTCTTCTTCAGCACAGCAGGATGTTCGTTTAGTAAATTATGGTCCCATTCAGAGGAAAATAGATAAAGCGGGGCATGATTTATGATAATAATCGACCAATCAGAGGCAGTCTTTTTGGAGCGATCGTCAATTTTAGTTCCCAAAAAAAACCAAGATTATGTCGATGATGAAATCGAGGTTCCTAAAAGAGCAGTCCACAAACAAACGGGTGGCGTCACGTTGGCCACATCCACTTCTTATTCATGGTCGACGGCCTTGAGCTAACTTCCTGTTAGCCCTCTGCTAATTTGAATGTGGATGAAGTGATTTAATCGAGCAGCTCCTCTAAGCTTTCCAAATGACTGAAAGGATTAAATTGTTGTTGTGACTACACAGTTTGGCCACTATGTAAAATTTAATCCAAAGCCCTGATGCACTTCCTGGGGGGCGTGGAAATAAAACATCCATCCATCTTCAGCCGCTTATCAGGAGTCGGTCGTGGGGGCAGCAGTTTTAGCAGAGACTTCCCCGGCCCCAGACACCTCCTCCAGCTCGTCCGGTGGGACCCCGAGGCGTTCCCAGGCCAGCCAAGAGACATAGTCCCTCCAGCGTGTCCTGGGTTTTCCCGGGGCCTCCTTCCGGTGGGACATGCCCGGAAAACCTCCCCAGGGAGGCGTCCAGGAGGCATCCGAAACAGATGCCCGAGCTACCTCAGCTGGCTTCTCTCGATGTGGAGGAGCAGCGGCTCTACTCCAAGCTCCTCCCGGATGGTCGAACTCCTCACCCTATCTCTAAGGGTGTGCCCGGCCACCCTGCGGAGGAAACTCATTTCGGCCGCTTGTATCCGTGATCTCGTTCTTTCGGTCATGACCCAAAGCTCATGACCATAGGTGAGGGTAGGAACGTAGATCGACCGGTAAATCGAGAGCGTTGCCTTTTGGCTCAGCTCCCTCTTCACCACGACGGACCGATACAGTGACCGCATTACTGCAGACGCTGCACCGATCCGCCTGTCGATCTCACGCTCCATCTTTCCCCCACTCGTGAACAAGACCCCAAGATACTTGAACTCCTCCACTTGAGGCAAGGACTCTCCACCGACCCGGAGATGGCAAACCACCTTTTTCTGGTCGAGAACCATGGCCTCGGACTTGGAGGTGCTGATTCTCATCCCAGCCGCTTCACACTAGGCTGCAAACCGCCCCAGTGCACACTGGAGGTCCCGGCCTGACGAAGCCAACATGACAACATCATCCGCAAAAAGCAGAGATGCTATCATGAGGTCCCCAAACCGGACCCCCTCCGGCCCCTGGCTGCGCCTAGAAATTCTGTCCATAAAAATAATGAACAGAACCGGTGACAAAGGGCAGCCCTGCCGGAGTCCAACATGGACCGGGAACAGGTCTGACTTCCTGCCGGCAATACGAACCAGACTCCTACTCCAGTCGTACAGGGACCAGACAGCCCTTAACAAAGCCCCCCCCACAAGATGGAAATAAAACAGTAAAGCAATATAAAACACGGCAAAACTTAAAGCCTCCAACACTAAAGTCGGTTCACATGAGCAGGCATCCATCCTGGACTCTGTACCATTAACGTTCCTCAATAAGAAAGCAGTCCTGACTAAAATACACTTACACATATTCTAGTTTTCTGGTCGTTCTGAGGACACATTCCTCCAAAATTAAGTAAATCCTCTGGTCTTCACCTCCTCAGATGGAGGGACGGAGGGAGGGAGGACTGTTGTCTGGGTTTTTGCAGGGTCTAGGCACATTTATCTTTAAAAGACATTAAATAGTGCATTTTTCATTATATTTAACCTTTAAATATATATTCACTTTGGCTTTGGCAGTGGATGGCAAGTGTACAGAATTGAATTGAACATCAGGAAATCCTGATATTGCCCTTTTTTATTGCAATATTAAAACAGATTTCTATCTATCTAAGCATGTTTTACACCAGTCTGTGGTGTCTGAGTGTTGGCTGATATTCAATCACGACGCCTTAAATTCTTGCTTGTGTATTTTGAGTATTATTTCTATTTTCCATCCCACCAACAGTTAGTTCTTGTTTTATTAGATTACTGTTTTGTATTTTTAATAAGTGTTTGTCAATAAATTCCTGATATGTAATATACTGTATATATCTAATACCTTGTTAATTTTATTGTTACTCCTCTTGTTCTCTGGATTTTCTCATGTACCTAACAGCGATAACTCAATGACTCTCACAATAACACAAACAAACTAAGTGATCAGCAGTAGACCAGCAAGTCCCATGTAAAATCCCTGTTTTTGTCAATGGAGTTTGGTGTGATTGAGGTCTGTCTCCTTTCCATAATGTTTTCAGACACTTTGAATAACAATCTGAGCCCCATCAATCCATTGTTTGTTTGGTTTGTAAAAATGGTGAAAATAGCCATAAATGCCACCACAATGACCCTCAGCTCAAAGCGACACCTTCATAATGCTTGTTTTGTCCAACCAACAGTCTAAACCTTAAACATTAACATTAAAAACACTTTCAAACTATTAAAAGAAAAGAAAAAGAAGGAAATCCTCAAATTTGAGAAGCTGGACTAGATTTTAATCTAGACTACTTTTAATAATAATAATTTTAAATTCCTGATTTGTGCTACTTCTCCCATTCACTGGATGTACACTTCAGTAACTCATTTACAACTGTAGGAACAGCCTTAAGTACACAAAAACAAAAAAATATAAACAAACGTAAGCAGAAAAAGATGGAGACATTAAACATCCTCCAAAAGCATACAACATTTTAGACATGGCACGGTCTCCAGTATCCCACGACTCAGAATTAGGCGTGAAAAATGCTTTTATTTTGAAGGCACGTTAAGTGTGGCATTTTCTCGTATGCGTGACCGACTTGACATGTGGTGGGCAGTGTGTGCAGGGTGATGCTGTGCAGAGAGTGCCTGTGATGAGTGTTTTTCTCCACTATGTTCCACTGAACGTCGCACTCTAATGCGAACATCTAACAGTTGTAAAATATTCAAAAAGCCAAAAAGCCAGCCTCCAGAAAGGAACAGGGACTCAAAGAGGAGCTGCTCGCTGGCTGCAGTTCGCTTTAGAGGCGACTGCAGTGTAAAAACTAGCAAAGGAAAGAGGCAGAGAGGACAGTCGCAGTGAGAGATGAGGCTGATTTCGGCGAGTGGAGGCATCCTGCCGTCCCAGCTGACACTCGCATCTCCACAGCACACCTGCATCCATAGCAACACCTGCATCCTCCATCCTGTGGAGACCAATGGCAATAAAAGCAAGAGCCTCCAATATCCACAGGAACCACTTACACTGGAGCGAGAAACGAAAGACTAGTGGATCATTGATGGTGTAATGATCACTTTTCAGCTTTCAATTTTTCTAAACTATCCACGGCTCATTAAATGGCAGCTCGTTAGTTTTCGGAGGGTGTTTTTCCTGAGGTCACAAGAACAGATAATTGGCTGCAAGTGCATGTCATGGAGAGTCCACGTGGGTGTGCAAATGTTACATAAAAAAAAAAAGAAAATCATTTGATGCACAGACTACAGATGATGTTTGGTTTCCATCTTGTGTTCGTGTGTCTGAAGGCGTCATATCGTCCTAGCAACACTGAACAGAAGTGATGTTTTACAGTGTCAGTGGATGTTTACTACCGAGTGGAAATCACACCGAGAAGTCATCTCAGCCTCATTAGCAACACACACAGCTCAGTGAGTCACTCAGCATGATGCAGTTAAGAAGAAGACCCAGAAAGAAAAGGAGGGGCTGACGGCAACGTGTTGGACTCTGAGGTTACACAGTGTGTGTGAGACAGGAAACACACGTGTCAATCACATGCAACGTTAAGGCACAGATGTGTTTGTTTACAGCAGACATAAAGAAGCATTCACAGTCATATCTGTGCTGCAGCTGTAGCCAAAGTTTGTGATTTATGTCGCCCTTCAAAGAGTACTGTGTCATCGGTTTATATATAGTCATTATGTTCACTTTTGAGGTCCCTAACATGATCTTGTTTTAAACCTGGGTCCCATTTCTACATATTTTTGACCACCACCATCAAAGTAGGTCCACTAAAAGTGCTTGTTCAGAATCAGGTTTATTGTCATTATACGGCAAAGTATAATGAAATTCCGTCTGACCTCTCCCATATGAAATTTACAAACAAGGCAATAAATAAAGATATAAAAATAAAAATAGGCAAAAGGAAAAATATATATACAATATATTTTTGTCACTGACAGGCTCAGATTGTAAATTGAAGTGTCTGACAACATTGCAGAGAGGATCCCTACAGAGACAGACCTGTAAAATAATTTTTGTTGAACCAGAAACAGCTGTTGTATCGTATTATTCAAACCCACCAGACTCCATTGACAAAAACAGTATTTTTAGCTTGCAGTAAGCAGGAGTGACAAATCTATTGCCGCCTCAATTGGTTAGTTGGTTTGTGTTTTTGTGTGCAATACAAACATTGTGTTGGATTCAACACAATGTTTGGACACCAGATTCACAATAACACAAACAAACTAACTGATCAGCAATAGAACAACTAAAATTAGTGTTTTTATCAATGGAGTCTGGTGGGTTTGAATAGAGCAGCTGTTTGTGGCTATCTCTGTAGGGATCCTCTCCATAATGTTGTCAGACACTTTGATTATTTTCTGTATTAATCCATTGATTGTTTGGTGTGCCACCACAGTGAACTGGAGCTAATGCTGGTTTTGTCCAACAAACAGTCCAAACCTCAACCTTCTTAAAAATACTTCCAGACCATTAAAATAGATTTAAAAAAAAAAAAAAAGCAGAAAACCCTCACATCTGTGAAGCTGGACAGATTAATAGAAAACAGGCTGGGGACTAATGTAAACATTTAATCACTTTCTGTTATTCCTATTTCATCATTTCATATGCAGACATCTTAGTTTGTAAGTATAATACACAGCATTAAATGTAAACACTCAACCAAAGTACAAGTACCTAAAATGTATACTTTATACTATATTTGAGTAAATGTACTTACCATGTTATGTTATATTCCACCAGGTCTCAGCTCCTCAGCCAGGCTCCATCAGATGGCAGCACAGAGGCAGAGGACACAAACTTTCCAACAGAGATCTCTGGAAAAAGTCAGACAAGCTGATAAAAAGTACCACTGTCCTATAGACTTATGTGTGTGTATACAAATAAATATTAACGTTATGCTCACATTTAACGTACAACAATCCCAAAATGTTCATTTGGAATCGTATTGGCTGGTTTATAAAAAGGAGTTTGAGGCTAAAATGAAGAAAAAAACAGAAATTACTGATTAATCTTATTCTAAAAAACAGGGAAAGTTGGAAGCATTCACTTCATATCTCACCTCAAATAGCCAATACATCATTCTGGAAAAATAATATCGCCAAATAGCATAAATGTATCATTACTTGTTCCAGCTTCTTTTTAAATGTTACTACTTTGCTTCTTTTTTTTTTTAACTCAGAAATCACAGTTTGCACCCATTTTTCACAGGTTTTATGCTTCCAGTCCCTGATTTCTATGAAATCCTGAAATTTTGTACGTTAGCCCTCTACTCCGCACAGAAAAAAATGGTATAAAAAGGTATAAAAAGACCAAGAGACCCAGTTTCCACATTAGGAAATCAACATGTCTAAAATGCACTGTATAATGACTGAAGTACTGACCGCAATATCACATTCAACAAACAGAACACCACCAACAACAATAATAATAATAATAATAACGCAAGACGCTAAGTTCTTTATACATCAACCATAAAATGGATTTATTTTACCAGAGGTCCAAACATATATCTGTGTTGCCCCAGGATGCATAGAAGGTGTCAGTGTGTCAGAGGAACTCAGCGTCCACTACTACAAACCAGTGTTGAAGATGTATATGTTCTTTTGCTCAACCATTGGTTTGATAATAAAGCCATGTGCAACTGGTTTTCATGTTACACGATATCAAAATGCCACTTTCTAACTGGGACAATACTACAATCTCTAAAGGAAAAAAAATAATAATAATAAAAAGAGAGAAAGAGGAGGAAGAAAAAAAGGCAGCTTAAAAAAATAATTCCATCTTCATTTGAACAAAGGGACAGGTGTGTTGGTGGAGGTGGATAAAGGAGAGTAAGGCTACTGGTATAGATTGGTTTGGAGAAATATACCCTTCAGTGTTTTGTTATATCTCATCATTACACGTCTCTCTCCACTGAGAATGTGTGGACCACGCTATCAGCTTTGACCTTGGTGAGACTGGTGATATCCTCCTGTGGCTCTGGTTTGTGCTGCTGAGGCAGAAACAGACGCTGCGTGAATCTGGTGAGGCCACAGCACCTGACAGTAAACATCACTAAAGGGTCGAGTTAAGGGACAACTTCGGTGTTTTAAAACTGGGCCAAACCATTACATATTTTTGGGGGTTTGAAGTGACTCATAAGTACAACATTTACGATTTAAAATGTATAAAGTGATCCCTAAAAAGTGCTTGTTTTTGCCACAACAGGCTCAAATTGTTGTTCCAAGTGTCTGACAACATTACAGAAAGGATCCCTGCAGAGAGAGACCTGGGAGATCCTTTTTGTTTAACAAGAAACAGCTGTTGTATCGCACTCTTCAAAGCCACCAGACTCCATTAACAAAAACAGGGATTTTACCAAGCAGAACATGACAGTTGGTCACCTGTTGCCTTGATCAGGTAGTTTGTTTCTGTTATTGTGCGACTCTGATAACTTACCATGTTAGTTCTGATTCGAACTAACGTTTAAAACACAGGAGTCACAGCGACTAGACTGGCAATCCCACTGTTTTGCAAGGTAAAATTGCCATTTTTTTGTCAATGGAGGCTGGTGACTTGAACCAAGCGCTCTAACAGATATTTCTGGTTAAACAAAAAGGATCTCACAGGTCTATCTCTGTTGAGATCCCTTCTAGAGTGCTGTCAGACACAACACGCCGAGCCTGTCAGTGGCAAAAACAAGCGCTTTTAGTGGGCATACTCTGTCTGGCAAGGTAGCCTGAAAGGATTACATTACAGCCCATTTGAGGCTGTCGGCTGAAGCAATCTACTGGACAATTCCAAAAGGTTTTTGTACCCATCATTCATTTCAAACCCAAAATACATTTTTTAAAAAAAGGGCCCAGGATCAAAAATAAAAAAAGTTATCCTTTAAGGTTTTTAAGGGGACGACCAAAGGGGAGCAAGTTAAGGGGAAAAAAGAGGCAGGTTTAGCAAACATCTCTACACCCAAAGTGGTCTTCAGAAAGCTGCACTGCTGCTGCGCTTTTGGGTTAAACCATCTATTGTTGTCACATACACACCAATCTCCACCAAAACCACGACTCAACAGCATCTGTAAGCTTTCCAACAGCTCTTAAATGAACTCTGTTCCACTCTGGAGGATTTTTTTGGTCTCCCCCCTCGTCGCTGCCCATCACAGAGCACAGAGGGGGGGAGGGGGAGAGCAGTGGTCTGGGGGAGCAGAATGTTAAGTTTCACTTTAGAAAAACAAAAATCAGAAATTAGAAGTCCATACATTAAGTCCGTGTTTTCTCCTCCCTCAGAAGGGGCAGCAGGTATCACAGGGCTGCAGTTAGTCAGCCACACCACCAGGGGGGGTTACTCTTATTACCCCCTCACTGTAGCCGCTGGACGATGACAGCGTTGAGGAGGTTGGCCTGCAGCAGCGTCTGGCTCTCGTCCGACAGCTCCTTGTTGGGGAAGGTGGTCATGAGGATAAACTCTCTGGCAGCCATGGCGGGCCGGGCTGCCACCACGAACTGGCGCAGGTCAGACACCCTGAGGGACGAGACACCACGACAGGAAGTGAACGTTTTACCATTAGCTGGTCCAAAGCATCAACAACCGTCCCACTGAGTTCTTACAGGTTTCTTCAAGTTCGATGTCCTCTGTGTTCGTCAGCTGGTTTTAGAAGTAGTGCAAAAACTACTGTTGAATATTTTAACTTCTCACTTCTCACCTGCAGATCTAAGAGTAAACTATCAAGGCCCTGATCTAAGCTCTTGACTCAACTCTCTACAGAGAGGATGAGAAAGGAAGCGAGGAGGATGAGAGTCCCTCCAGCAGCTTAAAGTGTATTTAAGAAGCTCTTCATCCCAAGTGCATCAACAAGATCTGAGCCACAGACACCAACCTGAACTTTATCCTTATTTCATGTCTACAAATATGATCATTTCAAATATTAAAAAAGGTTTTTGGGTTTAAACTAAAGTTTAAACTAAACTACAGTTTAAACCACAACAATGACGTTCAGGAGACCACAAGATTTTGCTCCAGACGACACTAACTAAACACAACTTAAAGCGTAAAAACTGCAGCTAATGACACATCAGGTCACGCCATCGACCCGACTGAACGCTGTTGTTGTCGAATGACTTTCTGCTCCATTTTTTACCCTTTAACAATAAAAAGAGGAAAAATCTTTGCATTTAGTTCAATTTCTCTGTATTTGTAATCAAACTTTAACTCAAACTGCTTTAAGATTTGAAGTTCTCATTGGGGACAGATCTGTGATGCATTTGAGTCCAAAACAACATCAGACATTTAAGTTTTCAGTCTAAATATATGAACGTCTGCCATCTTAAAAACGGGCCAGTAGAAAAAGTATGGCTGCACGAGGAGCCAAGCGATCACCTGTGGGTGTGGTTGAACTTCTGGACCAGCCTGCTGCCGTCGGCCAGTCGGATCTGAATGTTGGTGACGGGCTGGGAGGGGTCAAGGCTCACGGACAAGGTGGCCTGGGCCTCGTTGGCAGCCTGGTCCTGCTGGGAGGTGGCCGGAGCTGAAGTCAAATCTGGGGTGGCACTGGAGACGGGAGGAGGATGGAATTCGTTTTACTTGAATTTATAACACCAAATGTTAATATGAAGGCTGGTTTAGACTATTTTTAGCCAACTTCTGTATTTCAGTTTTCCTTTATTAGTATCAGTTTTCAGTCAAAGTTTAGTTAAGCCTAACCAGGTAGCATTAGGGCGCTTTTCCACCAGCACCTACTCTACTCAACCTGTAGGGTTTTCCACTAGGTGATAGTACCTGGTATCAGGTACTACTTTAGTACCTGCCCAGCCTGTCGTTCACAAGAATCCAACCCGCCGTTTTTAAAACCCTGGAAACAGCGCCCACTTTGAGGTGGTACGTAATGGAAAACAGCCCAAACAGAGTCGAGTTGAGGCGAGTCGAGGTGAGTAGAGCTAAAACTGTGTAATGGAAAAGCGCCATTAGTCACCAAAGCTCTCAAATGCAGCAGCTCGGCTTCTTACTGGTTTTAACAGACATCACATCAGCCCAGCCCTGCTTCCCTCCACTGGCTCCCTGTTCCATGTAGAATTGATTCTAAGATTTTACCGATGATGTTTAAAGCTCATATGGATCTGGTCCCAAGCTACTTTGAAGAAATGTCGACCCCATATGAGCTTAAATCTAAAGGTGGCTTTAGGACATGCCGAGACCAGGCTGACTTCTTAAAACCCATTTTTACAGACTCTCTTTTCCATGATGTTGTCTATTTCATGTCTTTTTATGTCTCTTACTTCTTAATTCTTCCATTGTTTTTATTATTGTTCTCATTCTTTTATTTGTATGCATTCATATTTGCACTTTTTCGCTGTTCTAATGTCTCTCTGATGTTTTATTGCTCCTTGAGGATCCTGTTTTGCTTTGTCTGAACGCCTCACGCATTAGACGCAAAATACACCCTTTAAAACTTATGCCTGAGTGTAAATAGTGTTGTTGGCTACTGACACGTGGGTGCAAACAGCAACTGCCTTAAACACTTGACAGGATGTTACACCACCACCGTATTTAGAGGATGTAAGGAACAAAAGTAAAGCTGGCACTGTTTCTGTTTCAGTTCTATACATCTGCATTGGTTAAACTTGATTTATCTGATATCTCCTTTTACAGCAGCAGGCCTGTTTTTCCTGTTTCAACCATTTCCTGTTGGATAATCAAATAAAATTTGTATTAATTCAAGACTTTAAATATTGAATTCCAATAAAATGTGATAATCGAACTGTGATTGTGGGAATGTTTTTGTCTATGTTGTTTTAAATGCTGTTAAAATCCCTGCATTGTTGGCATTTAGCTGTGCTCCAACAGAGTCACATGACTGATTAGAAACCAGCCATTTATCTGGAATGACCACCGCAGACTACAGGTGAGTCATTCCCACACAGAGCAGGTAAGACTGGTTTAATTAAAGCTTGCATTGAATTCAGCTGCTGCTTTTAAATCGGTACCACCGGGAACACACCGCCTACATCTACCTGAACTGCTGCTGCTCACACACGTCTGTCGTCCACACAGACAGGGTGGCTGCTGCCAGATGAAGATATCCTGTCTGCAGGAACGCTACAGGGCTTTTAATTCAGAGTGACAGCAACATCAGGAAGGAGCACAAGAAGCTCGACAAATACCAAGGTGCCGTAAGAGATAAGAGAGACTTTATTTATCCCACACTGGGAAAAAAAGGTGTAGAAATAAAGCATGCGAGCACTGGGGGCTGTGACCCACTAACTGGGAGAGTAGCTGCAGCAGATTACAGGTACAAGATCTGAGGAGGAACAGCTAAAATACAGCACAGAACACTCAGACTCCCTCTGGTAGAGGACCCGAGCTTAAGGAAGACATATTTATCCCTGTCAGTATCATATTCTACAGATACAGACATTGAAACTGTGGTGAAAGACGTATAATGTTGCCAAAATAATGTCAATATGACCATCGCAGCTCATTTTCTCTGTGTATTTTTGCAGTTAACTTAGACTCAGACTGTCTGGATGAGCAGTAGCACCTGAGGCGTGCTGTTTATGGAGGCTGCTCTAACCGGTTAGAATAGCTTCCACAACGCACACACGTTACTCAGGTAGATAATGTGCCCCTGGGGTAATATTTTGCTGTGAGGAATAAATATAAAAGCCGTGTTAAATAAAAAGAACAATCTCACCTTCCCAACTTCTGTCCTTCACCTCCAAAGGCCCTGAAGGCCATCTTAGGTTTGGTGAAATCCTCGTCCCTGTGGTCCTCCATGTCTAGGTTGACCTGACCCCCTCGAGACCGCTGCCTCAGCTCCATGGGAATCTCCCTGCAGGGGGCCAATCAACAGGTGAACACGCCATCAGTGCTCTTACTCTGCATCCTTTAAGTCTCAGTTAAATTAGCTTTCAGCACCTGTGTGCATATTTACATATAAACATAATGTGTCGTCATGAATGTAACTTAGAGCGGGTGAACAGAAAAGTCTCACCCTCGTCTGATTGCCTCAAGGAAGCTGGCATTTCCAGGATCACTGTAGTTTCTGAGTTCACCGTCATCCAGACTGAAACCCGTCTTCCACAGCTTCAGCACCACGTGTACCTAACACACACACACACACACACATTTATACACATTATTCATGTATTTAGACGGCCATCTTCAATATGGATATTATCTCCCTGATAAAAACTGGATGAATCTGATATTTTGTGTTCTGTACTGGCGTGTATTGCTTCCACAGCCTATGTAATGTATGTAATTGAAGTCAGGGGGAGCAGAAATGTCTTAGGGTGGGTGTGAAGCCTAACGCTCACTCTCTGGTACCCACACAGGAGAGGAAGCAACTCCAAGACGACTCCATTTCACCATTTTCAGGAGCACCGAGTGCTGCCAAAGAGCAACATGTACAAGCAGTGACATGTGGAGGCGGTTATGTCATACGAGGACAATATTGTAATGGTGGTTTTTTTTCTCCGTCTGAATTTGATACAAGCCAGAGCTGTACATAAGCTACTGAAGATGCACGTTCAGCTGGTAATGGTTTTCCTAAACACACTTCTCCTCCTGGAAAATGGTCAGGGTCTGTACTCACATCCTGCTGGCTGTTGGAGGATTGCCTCTCTCCAGCCACGTAGGCCGACTCCTCCTCAGAAGCTGCACCTAGCCTGTAGCCCCCGCCGAGGAAGGCCTGAGGTGTTGAGAGGAGACGATAAAAACAACATGAGAATCAACAAGACGGAGCAGACCGAAAGAGGACAACAGCATTGTTCTGGTGAGCTCTGCTTTACCCTGGCTCTGCTGGGCTCTCCTGTCGCTCTCCCGCTCCGGTCCAGAGGTACAGCTCCATGTTCCCTGGCTCCCTTGAACAAATCCTCCACCACTTCATTGGAGCTCTTCTTCTTAGGAGGCCCGACGATCTGCTGCCCACTGCGCTCGGATCCCCCCGCGAAAAACCTGGCAGGGTGTGAATGAGGATGGTAAGGAAGGATAACAACAATCTAAACACAAGATTACAGCAACTTCAATCAAAGTCACATGATGCAAGAAGGCTCTAATAAACCCTGGAGTGTGTCAGATGGTGGGTCAATCACCAACCACACACTGAGGATGGAGATACAATGTGGGAACTTCAGGATCTGTGATTGGTCGGCTTGGACTGCTTGTATTCCTTCCTAACAGGTTCTGAGGCTGGTGGACGTTATTGATAATTAATCTAACATTAACATGAAAAAAGTCTCAGTTGTCTCATTTTCAGAAACACATTTAGCACAGTCATCTTCTCTGTAGTCCCTCAGCTCACTGCAACACTGACTCATTCACACTGAATGGAACAATGTAAAACAGAGTCTGCACACATTAGTCTGTGTATTGTAATTCTATAATTAATTAATAACACTAAAAATGTTACTGTGGGGAATGTAATTGAAGCACAATGCAGCCTGATCACGTACAGTACATCCGTCTTATGGTGCAACAGTCATGTCAGCAGGAGAAATCTGACAGTGAAGCATAAATCAAAACGCCGGAGGCCCCGCCGACCTGACTCCTGTTAACCAGTTCAATACCAACCATAAAAACAGCACTCACCAATCCATACAGCACGCTCTTTTGACTCTTTGACTCAAACAGTACATAGAGAGTCAACACTTTGTAGGACTTTTCAAGTACAGCTATTAAGATTTATGAGCTCCGGTTTGTGCACTGCACTGCAGCTCTGTGTGGGACTTGTTTTTAATCCCACTCCCGCTGGATTTCTGGCCATTACAGTCGGCTCCTGCCCACAGCAAAGTTTAAACCGCCCCTCCTGCAGCACGTTCTCTTCCTCTGCATTTGAACCAAAGATAATATGATAACTGTTTAAACGCAACACTTTAATTTGGATTAATGGTTGCCCTGTCTGGTCGTAATGAGCCACCGTACCATGTATGTGCATCTGTGGCGACGCCAGTGAGCGCGTTTGGGTTCAGTCCATCACGTTCAGTCATGTCGGAGGTCCGATGAGTTCACGCAGTGGTCATTCTTAACAAACCAGTGGGAATTTCAAGATAACGTGATCTCTGACTCGCACATAATGGTCAAACTGCCTGCTCCCCCAAGATTTGGGTCCCACTCCGAGTGCAGCCCTGTACGCTGTACTACCAAGAACCTTGTTGCTTCAGGAAAACAATCAACATACCTAAAGTCTGCCTCGGCCTCATAATGCACCAAAATATATATGAAACAGGCATCTGGATTTGCCAAGATTTGTTGTTCCTGTGCGAAGTACTTAAATATCAGTTACTGCCCAGGCAGGAGGAGATCTGATCTAAACACACACACACACACACACAGACAGATGATGCCTAAATCCTGTGTGCAAATGTTATAGCCTGCAGAACTAAACTGGGAGGAGTGTAAATTAAGTATGACATTATAAATGATGGTACATAACAAAACTACTGTTCTATAGTTCAACTTGCTTGCTGACGGCAATAAGAAAAAAAAAAAAGAAAGAAAAAGAGACATTAGCAGCCCCCCACAGTCCCTTAACAACCAGTCCACTGCGCTGTCCCAGCAGCACAACCTGCTGATGCTGCAGGAAAGCAGAACAGGCTTCACAGTGAATGAGGTGAGACCAAAAATAGTTTGGTGCATTCTAGATTCACCCCGGTAGGTGTGACTTTCCACCATCCAAACACTGTGAGGATGCATTGTGACAACAATGTAGGAGGACGAGAAAGACCTCTGAGGGCTAGTGTTACAAAAACATCTCTCGTTTGGTGATCAGTGTAGCCGAAGCAGGAAAAGGGAACTTACCTTTGGCCTTCCTCCTCATCACTCTCCTCCTCTGCCTCATGCATCAGATCTCTGAAGGAGGTCACTCTGGGCTGAACGCTGATAACAACAGACATATATTACTAATTTTTTAGTCACACTCCTATTGTTAGTGCTATAGTCGCTGTTAGTATGTTGGTTGCTGTTTGTGTTGTCGCTCTCTCTCTGTGTCTCTGTCCAACCTCCACCCAACACGGACCCTGACAGAAAGCCGCCCACATTTGAGCCTGGGTCTGTTCCAGGTGTCTTCCCGTTAAAGGGGAGTTCTTCCTGCCACTGCTGCTCAATATAATACCTGATGTTTGCTCAAGTGGGGATTCTTGAATCCTTAATCCTTAATCTCTCTTAATTAAAGAGTTTGGTCTGGACCTGCTCTTTATGCAAAGCGTCTTGAGATAACACTGTTATGAATTGGCGCTATATAAATAAAGATTGATTGATACACAGATTTATGCACTGCTCTGTATGTTTTGCAGAGTTATATTGGTGATTACACTGATTCATGGCCCACGGCTGTTTGCTAAACTGGGCTGTTGAACTTTGCACTGACAAATAAAAAAGGAGCTTATAACTGTGATGACAAACAAAAGCACGGTTTTCATTAAAAAAAAGCAGAGACAGGTTGTGAACATTACCTGGGCCCTGCAGACCGGGACACCGAGGAGCCTCCTTCAGGCTGAGGAAGTGTCACTATGTCGTCATCGGCTCCGTCCTCAAAGAAACTGGCCAGGGCGAGCTGGAGGGGGCAGAAATAAACTGGCTATTAATCACAGATAGTTTAACAACCACAAGTGATTTAATGTCATGTGGCTGGTGACCTTTCATGCTGTAGTTCATCTAAGAGCAAGACAATTGATATCTATACACCTGTTGAGTTCCTGACAACCAAGCTAATCATTTTTATCCCATTAATTAAACTAATCACACAAGTCATTCAGCTCTATATGTCTCTACGTGCTAATATAAGACTTTATACATAAATAAATAGTGGGAATAAATGATCACCTTTACATTTAAACAGCTGCTATTGCCCTTAACGTTAATACCTGTCAGTTGACATGTAGCATTCCCTGCTACCAGCTATTGTTGATTGCTAACTGAGTTAACACGCACCTAGCTTAAACGGTAACGGTATAGGCTAACGCTAGCTAGCACGGCTCAATGGAGCCACAGCGGACCACCGCTAGCGAAAACTTGACAACAGCCCGCTTTGTGCTGAAATAAAGTCGACGTGGCTTCTTGTGGCCGTAGCTGTGTCCGTTAACAACGTATAACCCGGGTTTGTTGCCGGTGACAGAAAGCGGCCGGGCCATTGTCAAACGGTGACTTGCACAAATTACCGGCAACACAGGCTAACGTTAGCCGGCGAGCTATCCGTCCGACACATGTCTCGTCCCCGCCGTTTCCTTGTGATTTTCCCGCCGTTCGTCCCACCGAAACCGCCACGGGAAATCAGGGAAAAGACGTACCTGCAGGTTCCAGCCGGCGGACTCCAAGAAGAAGCGGGCCCTCTCCTCGTCCACATCGGTAACGGCGACGAACTCCCTCACTGACTCCTCTTGGCTCGCCATTTTGATTTGCTCCCTCAGCGACTCGTCCGCCTCCACCTGAGGAAACAAGCATCGGCCGATGGTTCCTACCTGAGTTCAACCATAGCAGAGACTCAGACAAGCTTATTTAAAATTAAAAAGTTGACTGATTTGTGGCTTAAAATACGCTTGTTTTTTTTTGTTTTTTTTTAAAAAAAAGAATATGCTCCTCCTTTAATTTTAGTACTCTATAATTTTATATATATATATATACTATAGTTCACGGTTTGCTGCACTGCTGACATTGTTTTGACCACTAGGTGGCAATGAACCTACAGGTCTGGATTAAAGGTACTGACCAGGGATCATAGAGGAAAAAGTGCGCCTGTATAAAACTTTCCTCTATGTCCTGTGCATGCATTACTATTTTCACATTTCTATAATATAGAGTGCTTTTACTACTTTTTTTCTTATCTATTGTGTGTATTTGATTTGTTTTATTCTCACATGTGTAATTGTATTTAACTTTTTTTGCTGCTGTTACCTATTTTGTATCTCGTTACAAAGCTGACTCCAACTGAGAAATGCACAAAGATTTCCAATGTATGTATGTATGTATTCTGCTCTATTCTGTTCTGCTCTATTCTGTTCTAAGCTGTGGGCCATAAAAGTCAGAGGCGACACTTAAAATCTCTTATATTTTCACATAAACCTGGAAATAATCAAGGAGTTTGAGGATTCAGAGGGGTTTGAAACATTTTGAAAGACAAGAAGTTCTGCTATGTAACATAGAGAAGAAATATTTTAAATTATTTGCTAAACTCTTTTGAGGAAGAGGAAATAGATTAAATCCACTTGTGTCATCTGAACCAAACATTTTATTAAATGTGATTGCTATAGATAGTTACATCTTATAACTCTTTTGTTTTTAAGTGTTTCTGAACTCTCACCTTCATGATTATTTCCAGGTTTACATGAAAATATTACAGATTTTCAGTGCGGTCTCACACTTTTGGACGCCACTGCAGGTTTCACAAAAGAGATAATGAGGAGCCACAGCAGTTTATAGCTTTTTATTACAACCAATTTCAATCAAACACCTTTATTTAGGTTAGATACAGTTGATGTTGGCTAATATTCTTGATAGAAAAGGATGCTGCTAATCCACTTGATCAAAAATATATTTCGCTCTCTCCTGACTGGGTCTTCTCTCTCTTTTTCTTTAAGTCTGATGCTGCTGCGAGACATTATTAAGATTTCCATCTCATCTCGTCTCATTAATCTGATCTCATCCCGTCTCATCACCACAGTGTGGGACCACTGAGCTCCTAAAACAGCGATCAGATCTTAATCTGCATCTTTTCACACTTTTCCTCTCTTATCTCTACTTTGTCGTCTTGTGCAAGACAACCGTGGAACAGACGCTGACTGCAGTGTGGGACACGTCACCTCTGACAAAAGCATTTCGGTAAACATGCGCCTCTTCCAGGATGACAAACAGATGGATAGGATATTCCCACGGGAGGAACACCTGTGTAGGTGTCTGATGGCGGGCTGGTCAGATGGCACAAAGTATTGCCCCAGACAGATTGGGAGCATCTTAATTGTTTCTGGGGGGAGGAAGGCTTGATGAGGTTTTTCGTGCGTTCGCTGTTGGTTGTTTGATCTTCAAGGCTAATTAATCTGTAGCAAAGTGAGAAAACCATGTTGTCACCTCACCTCGTGAAGCACAACCCCCACCTCTCCTCACTCAGACGCACACAAAGAACCAGATAAAAACAGAAAAAAAAACAAGTGCATTACACTGAGGAGGTTTAAGCGGCGGTGATACGATACTGTTGCCCCTTTTTGGATGCTTTTAGCTTTGGGGCCTGTGTGATGAGGCAAGAGCACCCAAATACAGGGCAAGAGAGAGACAGACACAAAGACGACAATGGCAAGAAGAGAGGGAAGATGTTTAAACCCTACAGACTGGTGCATTAAGAGCAAGAGAAGGTGTGTATGTGAGAGAAACTGAGAAAGAAACAAGACAAATAACGCACGAAAGTCAACAGTGACATACTGGAAAAATAACAGATAAATCATAACACGGGTGACGGCTTGACAGCAGCCACTGTCGCCTCGGGAAACTCTGAAGTTTGTGTGCATGTGTGCTTTGTCTTCCAAAGAGACTTGAGGCTGCGTGGCGTCGTTGTTGTGTGATGTTACCACCAGGGGGCGTCACAGGAGGTCAGACGCCGACAACAGTATTTTCAGAAACTTCAGGATGCTCAGGGCCTCAATACGAGGGCCAGTGAAACAACCTAATCTAAAAGGGAAAGTGGGAGGAAACACATTTCTCCAAATAGTCTGAAAAAACAGTGAAAACAACGGATGCTGAATAAGTCTGTATAGGAAACATCTTTTCTGGTTTGGACTGGTTTCTGAACCCTTGTGTTCTTATTATTTTACTGTCTAATACTGGTGTTTTTATTAGGTGTATTAGTGTAACAGTGGGATATGAGTAGCTCCCTTTAGACTCGATCGCAATAGAAATAAGTCATGTGACTTTTATTTTTTATTTATTTATTTATCCTGATGAATTTCAGAACTGTATGAACATTTGTCTGTTATATTTTAATCTATCAAATGAAATCAATCAATCAAATTCTCTTGACTGTCATCTGAATGCAGCTTCAGTGGAAGTGAAATCTGACCTTTTGTACAAAAGAGTTCAGCTGTTCAATTCCACGGGTTTGACTTGGATTATAGTGTAGACATCATAGTGTGTTGTGTTTTTAAATGTTCCTGAATCCTCAAATTTTCTGATTATTTCCAGATGAATGTGAAAACATTAGAGATTTTCTGCCAGCAGGTCTGTTTAATATCTCCATTGCAGTGCAGTTACCTCATTATTGTGGCTACAGTTTATCTGAAAAGCCAACTTGTAATGTAACATAAGACTGCACATGGTTCGGGTCTCTTGACCTCTTGCACTTTGCCATTGGAAGAAAACCACCGTTCCGCTCTGGGCTGTAATTCAGCCTTGAGGAACCTGCAGGAGGTCAACAGCCAGCAGAGCGTCGTGAAAGTCAGGTGAAATGACGGCTTGTGAAAAGTGAAGCTGTTGGAGGAGGTTGATTAGGACAAGCATCCATAAACCTGGAGACTCCTTCGACCTCCCTGCCATCACATACACACAAGTTGTGTAATTACCTTGCCCTCCTCTCCTCCCTCAGGCGTTGGCACGATGTCATAAAGAGAACCGCAGCATCGTTTATGACTCCTGACAGTTAGTTAGTGAAAGCTGGGTCTCACCCCACTCCGATCGCAGCTTGTCAGTCTCAGGAAAGCGCCTAACCTTTTGACCGAGGGCACTTTAGAATAAGACTTTACTGAAAGCAAAGGGGAAGCGAAGCCTCATTAAAATACAACAATCTTATCTCTAGCTAATAAAACGAACCGTGTGGACTTTTTGTCCCGGTGTGAGCATGCAACACTACAGCTCTTGATTGATGCTGACTTGAAAGAGTGCTCACTAAAAGTAGTTCCTTCATATGTACTTCTCATTTGGATCTAGCCGTTAGACGTACACATCTAACTACATTAGTATAATGTGTCATCCTCCTCCTCCTGTCCGCCGTCCTCCTGCTGCAGGAGTGTCAAGCATGAACAATATATCTCCCTCGCCTGCAGACAGGCAGTAGCTAATAGTGGCAATGCTGTCTGAGGGGGGTCAAGGCCTTGTGTTAACTTAACTACTCTGCTAAAGGTCAAAGTGTCACTAACCATTGGCTCTTTGAGGAGGATTCCCAGGACGAAACTGCACATGATGTATGGGCAACAGACATGGCTGATGCTGGCCTCTACGTATGATAGAAAAACATGTGTCCCAATAACTCATTATCCGCTTGGTTATCTGTGCTGCCTCTTGAGCTGCAGTCTGCAGTTTGAGCTGCCTTCCAACACGCGGCATTGTGGCGCTTTCTCCATAAGTAGATCATCGTATTCACTCTGTCGGCGCACCACAGAATTTGTAGCCAGCAGGCTGTTATGGTCTCTTTGTTATATTTTGTCACAAGGAGCCAGAGGATTTTCGGGCCCCTGTGCTATGATACTCGCTCTGCTTGTATCGATGTCATCACCAACGGTGGTTTAGTCTGTTGAAACCTCTGGTGCATTCACAACGTTACGTTGGTATTTTCCCTTTGGGAGAACTTCTTAGATCACCAGACAGACGCCATCATAGAAGTCCAGGTGAAGGCGACTCCAACAATGGCTACCCCGGGGGTCACTGTCAGCGTGGGGCTTTGTTCCCACCCATCAACAGCCTGACCATAATTACAAACTGTCAGGCCTTTTTCATGGGATCTGGTGGACATAATACCACTGGGACGTACCTTATATCATCCTGTAACATGTTAAACATGTGGAGTGTAACTAAGTATTAGTGACTAAGGGGCCATAGAAGGAAACCAATCATGTCTGTAGTAGCAAAAGTACTGCCATGAAACTGAGACTAGAAAACAGACTAGAAACAGGATGAGAGAACCAAAGAGCTGCAGCTCATGATGATTAATTAACTATGATTAATTTCTGATGCACACAGCTGACTAGTGGAGCAGTTGCTATTTGCTTTATCTCAAAATAAGATGACAGCAACATAGAAGAAGTACTCAGATCCTTTATCTGCAGTGTGAAAGTCCTGCGATTTAAGTCCTACATGACTGTATCCTCGAGGTCAAACTAATGCACTGAGAGCAGTGTCCTCCTCATGAAACACCTCTAACGCCAACTGTTCTAATACTGTAAATTGCATTGTTAGTCTCATGAAGCGTTGCTCCATAGTCCTCTTAGTGGTCAAAACCTCCTCAGGGTAGTAACAGTACAAAAGTATTAACAGCTAAATGTATTTAAAGTATGTTTTCATCACTGATGAACATGCAAGGAGCAATTTAACTCACGTGGTCTAGTTTTAATACTGTTGGAGTAGTTGTAGTCTATGAGCCATTTATCAACCCTAACCATAATTAGCAAATAATAGCATGCTAACATGCTAAACTGAGATGATGAACATCTAACGTTATCTGCATGTTAACATGCCAACATTAGCATTTAGCTCAAAGCATGACTGTGCTGCTTAGCATGGCTGCAGAGACCAGGATTTTTGGATTCTTCACAGTCTCGTTTGTCAAGCAAAAAAGGCAAAAAAGCATCATATTCTGTGAAGATAATGGACCTCTTCTTTTGCCCTTTTACAGTTCATTCATTTCTTACGTTAATGTCTTTTTCAGGCTGCAACTTTACTGTTTTAGTTCACTCTCATGGCTCTCATCAGCGTTGTTTCCAGACGCAGTAGGCAGCAGTTTTCAGAGAAACACAAAAACCCCACTGTGCATAAACCAAACAGACAGATAAAGTTAGCGACAAGCTAATGAACATATAGCTGAGCATTTAGCTGATAAAGGACCAGATATTTCCTGCAGGAGTTGGTGGAGAACAAAAACAGAGCTAAAAGGAGAGCAAATATTGGACTCACATTCATCTTCACACAAGTTTTAACACTGATCTGTGCCTGCTAGATTTATAATTGGTAGCTGTTAGCTCACAAGTTTCCATATCCATTTAAAAGTAGACCCCGAGTGGCCAAAAGTACTTTGATTAAATGTACTGATTATTTTCCACTGACAGAATCTTACAGAGAAATAACAACGCTGCTGTAGGTAAATGATATCTCCATTTTCAAACATCACTGTGAGTTTTCCCTTGAGCTTCACAGGGCAGGGTGGATACCCAGACATTATCATGTCTTTCTCGTGTTTTGCTTTAGCCCATGAGGCTGCACAGTGTGAGGAAGAGAAACAGCCTGGTATCAACAGGAAGAAGGAAAGAGGAAGGGGCTCATCATCTCTGCAGCCATTATACTGTTTAGCTAGTCTATTGGTTTTGCCTGCATGTCAATAGGCGCTTCCCTGCACGTGCACACACTTGAAAACTGTCTGTCTGCCTGTGTGTCTGTCTGCCCCTCCAAAAAATCAACCAACACCAGAGCCAGCTCTATTTCTATCTCCATGGCAGCAGACAATCACCTGATACAGTTGGCAGGACCAGACAGGAGCCCCTGACCTACATGTGACAAGACACGGTATATCCACTGTAAATTACATTGGATTAAATGGTCTGCATATTGTAGCAGATCATACAGTGTATAGATCATCATATAGCAGCAGCAGAGAGGTTGCTGTGATATTGCCTGCAGGCACTACAAGGCTTTGAATGGGGCGATTGAAAGGGATCCAATCCATTCTCTTATTGCCCCAGCAGGCAGCCATAAATCGGGACATGGTCCGCTCCTCTCCCCACTGCCAGAGAGAGATTTACTACAACCAGTGTGCTGCCTCCTGTTTCCTCTCTATCCCCTCTCCTCCTCCTTTATGTTCACACCTTTCTCTCTTCCCTTGTCTCCCCTTTCTCCTCACATTTCCTCTTTTTTAATTTGTGCATTTTCTCCAGTGTCAGTGGGTCAAACACCCACCAACCCCTCATTGTAACACAGGGGGGCACACACCAACACAGCAGTGAACAAGTTTTAATTAAACCCGTGATGATTTACGGCTGACAGGCCGGCTGCAAATGAAGGCAGTGAATGATGTAGAGTAAAAGATCAATGCTGTTTATTAAATGGAAAAATATCCTGGATTTGCCGTCCTGAGCACCTTCAGGTCTAAATTCAGCTAATGTGGATGCAGAGTCAATCTGTATAATGTGTGTTTAACTCCCTTAGTTACTGCAGATGTGTGAGTTGGTTTCTTAAACTCTTGAATCTGAGACAATGCCTTTCATGTTTTATTTAAATTACTTAAAACTGCTTTTTTTTATTTATAGGAAACACAAGACACAACTTTCAAGGTTCTGCCTTGTTTCTACTGTGTTTTACAAACCAGAACGTTTTGGATGTAAGTCACTGAAAAGGCGACGCCTGGTCAAACATCCTCATTAAAGCTACAGTATAGACAACAATGGAAAAGGTGATGCTCATATATATTTTCCTTCATGTTCCACATATTGGCTTTAAAACACGGACCAGAGGCGGTGGGCAGAGTCAGCCTAACTATTTCTTGTCTTTGTGCTAAGCTAGACTGAGCTAAGCTAACTGACAGATATGAGAGTGGCGTCAGTAACGATTTGCAGAATAATCCGTTTATTAATATATTGAGATTTTTTTATATAATTCTTTCTTAATTGTAAAAGTTATTATTATTGATTGAAGTCAAAGTGAAAAAGAGATCACATGTACATTTTATTTATCATTTTTCTCAGCAGCGCAGCAAAGACGCTGCTGAGATTAAAGACGTGATGTGCATTGTTTTGGGAAATATGGCTCATGACCTGCAGTCTCTAAAAGTGTATGATTCAACTTTTTCTCATGGTCCAGTGTTAATACATCATAATGAATCCTAATACGTATGAATAGATATCAAATCAGCACTCAAATATTGTGATTGTGATAGATCACATTGGAAAAGTTATCAATGTTCTCTCAAGTGTAAATGGATAAATCTTGAGGCCTGTACAGAATTCACCTATTGCAAAAAAAAAAAAAAAACAACACTCACACGAACACGAAACTTCATATTGGACTAAACTTGTAGGACAGTGTTGTACCAAATGTGTCCGTTCCTGCACATGTGAATTTTTTAATGCTTACATTGTGTTTTTGTGCAGGAAACATCCAGCAACAGGCAACAACAGAGACGACGTAGTAAAAAGCTGCACGGGCCACATGTGTCCGTTTAAATAGCACCTAATTACACTCAGCGCATCCACACTTGAACTTGAAAAGAGAGTCAATGATCCTGGGTAATAAAGCCCGCGGGGCCCGTGCGCTGCTCTTAATGGCTCCTGTACGTAAATCTAAGAGTGAATAAACGGACATTAAACAAGCCCATCTCTTTGTGTGTGTTTTATTACCACACCAGAGCATTCAGACGACCTGCAAGGCCCCTTTCAAACCCTTTAAATGTCCAACAATGAGAGCACACACACACACACACATGCTGTACACACTCTGTTTGGGGTAATACCACATGACATTCCTCTAAATGCCTCCCAGACAATCCCCCCCTTCCGCTGCTTTCCAGCATTTTTATTGGCGGTGATGGAGAGGGACCAGGGTCACCGTGGTAACCACATGCTCGGCTGGATGCAGGGCCTCATCTGGCTGCATATAGGCGTCTGTGCCATGCCTGCGAGGAAACTGCCCCAGATCTGCGCTGACATTTGGCAGCCTTTAGTGTCTGTGTGTCTGAGTTAGTGTACAGTAGATGTGTTTGTGGTGGGGGGAGGGGATGGTGACTCTGGTCTGTGGCGAATGTGAACATATTTCTTGTTTTCATGACTTCAGTCCAATTAAAACATTTGGATGCACCATAAGTCGCTCATCATAAAAATGCCTTTCATGTTCCGACACCGTTCCTTAATCTGTTTGCGGCTTTGTTTGTGCTCATTTTTTGCCGAATCTAAAGCTGCGTATGCCGACTTATGGAGCAGATGAAGAGTCTGGATGAAATATTGATTTGCCTCATCCAAACTAGGCCTGTTAACACGCAACACTGACGCTCTCAAGTGTCTTTCTTTTCATCAGAATTAAAGATTCTCTTTTCTTTTTGCCGTCTTTTCATCTTTCCAGTTTCTTTTTTTTTTTGCGCCGGTCTTTGAGTTTCTGGTTCAGTCATCTCGCTTTAAAAAGGCTTAGTTTCCCTCCATCTACGCATGTGCTTATGTAAGCCACTGACACTGCATTGTTGCAGAAAAAGGGAGACAGAGAGCGAGAGAGAGAGAGAGAGAGAGACAAAGCAGTGAGTTGGAAACACTGAGAGTGATTAACTGGATTATACAGATGCATGACTGTTGCTAAAGCCTCACACATCATTGTCCTCGCTGATGCATAAATCAGCAAAGAAATAAATCAATTAATACCTCAGCAGCTGCAGCGTAATCACCTGCAGGGGATCAGTAACTATGTTTTACCCCAGTTAAGAGCTTTTGTCATGTTCTATGACAGCTGATGAACAAATTCCTCCATTAAACATCTGATTGAAGATGATTAAAAAGTGGGGGCTGGTAAAGACTTTTTGGCAGCAAGAATGTGTTAGGTGGCACAGCCTCGTCGGTTCACGTGTGAAGACCATGTCAGAATAGTTGTATAATGTCTTCTGGGGCCCTGGAGGAGCTTTTGTAAACACAGCAACAGTAATCACAGAGTAATGATGTCATCATGGTTATCTAAGCTTTGGCGTAGAGACAAGACGTTTTTAAAGGAGAGCTTCTCCTCATGTTAATGTTGACCAGGCAGTGGGTTTTATGAGGAGACAAAAACTGCAATTTAGCAGCAGCATGGGCAGCGTGGGGTTTGGTGTTTTATGGAGCTGGACTTGCACGCAGACATCGGACCTGTTTGCGCCCCCAAACATGCTAAAATCAGGGGTCTGCATACACAGACACGTTCCTCACATGCACACCAGAAAACAAGATGGCGACCTCCTCACCACAGGAAGAAGAGCTCCGTGTATGGCGGCTCATCGTTTCCGTGCAAACAGCTCAAACAGCTGCACACACGTTATTATTGTGAGTATTTTCACAGCAGTTGTAAAGAATATCTGTGACTGCATGCACAACATTATAGCCTGCAAGGCAGCGATAAACCAGCCGTTAACAAGAGACAGCTACAGGAGTCCACCAGGTCCGTCACCTGGTCTCTGGTTAAAAGCTTCAAACCGATGTCACCTCTCAGCACACACACACCTGTAGCCACACTCAAACTGCGATGTCACGTACATCACCCGTGCAGGTCAGAGGTCAGATTTTCAGGGGGTATCACGTCACTGTTCGAGCTGAACAGCTGGGAGAGCAGACAAGCGCACGTGATGTTGTGTAGGCTAAACGTTCTTAGACACTCTGAAGCAGCACTAGTGAGGATCTTAATGTGACACATGCGGCTTTTTTGAATCACAGCTGTGAGCGTTACGTTCAAAACCTCAGGAGCAAAACAAAGAGCCACTGTTGAGCCACAGGGGACCGTAGCGTAGCTAAAAAAGTGTATTATCTCACAGAGACGTCACACGCTCAGTCAGAGGGTCGACCTCCTCCCCCCCGGTGGCTCTTTGATCTGAAGTTTACGCTGTCGCAGCTTCATGTTTTTAGACGCCGGCTTCTCCGTCCTCAGTCGGCAGGATGCTGTCACACAAATTCAGTTTCAGGGTAGATGTTCCCTTTAAATCGAGCAGGAACTGAGCACCTGCAGTACATAATGCCACTGATTCATAAATGTCCAAAGACACACGAGTGCTAAATGACGCCTAACAGCCGGTTTGACGACCTGATTTAAGAGAAATGTTTTTTCTCGAGCTCAGAAAGGCCCAAAATGTAGCTTTCTCAGTGGGTGGAGATTTATTTCATTGTGTAAAGGCTGACAGCTGCACATCATCTGACACCTCTGATTAACATATCAGTGAATAATCGTATTATATAACTTGTTACCACCTGCAGGCTCATCTGATCCTCACCTTCTCCCTTTCATTCATTAAAGGATAATTTCATTGTTTTATTGTCATGTATTTTTAAACTTGGGCCTTATTCTTCACATATTTCGTGTTTGACTGATGTCTGACTGGTGTTTTAAAGGGTGCGTGGTAAAATTGCTGTTCCTGTCAATGGAGTCTGGTGGGTTTGAACGGTGTTTCTGGTCAAACCAAAAGGATCTTCCAGGTCTCTCTCTGTAGGGATCCTTTCCATAATGCTGTCACACACTTTTAATAACAATCTGAGCCTGTCAGTGGATCAAACAAGCACTTTTACCGGTGCGGCTGCCCAAACAGATCACGTTGCAGCACGTTTTGTGGCTGACGGCTGAAGCGATCTACTGGACCAACACTTTTTGTACCTTGCACTCATTTCAAACCGTAAATATGTTAAAACAGGGCCCAGGTTTTAAAATACAAAAGTTATCCTTCATGTACGGTAGGCCTAATGATATTCAAATGTTTATACATGTGTTTTAGGTCAAAAACAGGCGGAACATAAAGGTTCATTACACCACTTATCCAAATCAGTTTAGACAGAGGAAGCAGGCCAAACTTGTGTTGCAGACACTCGGTGTCGGTTACAGAGTCAGCCAGCGCAGAGAAAGCGATACCCGGCCTGTGCGTTGAGATAACGAGGAGACAGAGGCACAGCCCCAATCGCACATGAAAGGGATTTTTAGAGGCTGAGTCGAGGTTCTTTTCCCCTGGAGTCCCTCCACCCTCCGTCACACACACACAGGCATCACACACTTCTTTCCATCCCTGTCTTTCACTCTCTTTCACACATACACATGTAGCTCCTGGCTCCCTCCTCCTCCTCTCTGATTCTCGCAGAGACATAACAAGTCCTTGGATCTTGTGACATCGTTGCCGCCGCCGTGCTATCTTTGTGTGTTTTTCTTGCTGTCTGGGTCCTTTTACTGCTGCTCTCTCAGACTGTCGATCATCCCTCACCTCCCCTCTCTCTCCTGTTAACGCACACAGACACTCTTTCTCAGCCTTTTATCGTTTCTGATTTGATTAGACACTCGCATGGCAGGTTCCATTTCGTCTCAGTGTCATCCAGAGTAACTAAACAATGGGAATAAATGTATTCTTCTCTAAAAGCATCTGTATAACAGCTTCCTCTCCTTCTCCTCCTGTATTTGTGCTATCACCACCACTCCGTCGTCTTGATGCTCCCCCTTCCCTGCTCCTCACCCCTGTTTCTTCTGGTGCGGTTTCCTCACGGCCTTCCAGAGATTATCAGACAGGAAGTAGTGGAGAGTGGCTTCCTGTCCCATATACCCAAGGCAACACAATGGTGCCAATGTGAAAAGAAAAGTCGGACTATTAAATATTCAGCATATACAGCCAAGAGCTCACTAGAGCATAGCATCAATTTTTAATTGAGGGCCTCTGGAGGCCTCTACTATTTTCCTTCTACCTTATTTGTGTTTGTGGCTGCACGTGTGCATCAGTATTAACAGTTATAATTACATCATGCATTTCAAAACTGAATATTTCTGCCACAGTGCATTCGGCTCCATGGAGCCACATCACTTTAATGATGGTGAGGGGATGTTATTCCACATAAAACAGCAGCTCTTAATTATGACATGAACGTCTACTAAGTGGAGATTTACGGGTCACTCCATTAAACTGCGTTGCACCACATAATGTGGTTCCTGCGTTGGAAGTTTGTTAGTAAAATGGTGGCGAATAGATGGAAGTACATCGTACCTTAAACTGTAAAATGTTACTCTAATAATATCAGAATGAATGATGTCAGCTAGATTAGCATATCAATATATTAATATCACTCATTCTAAACTGTGTGATAATAGTGTGTTAATACTGAAACACACTAAATAAAGGACAATCATAACTATTTCACAAAGGCTTGACAGATCAGCTTTTAATTGGAAAACGCAACTGATGCTTTCTAGTATCTGATTTACACACGACTTAAATCTGTACCAGCTAATTTATTCATAAAGGTGCTCCAAAACAAATAGGAGGCATCATTGAACCTCCTGCTCCCCTAATAAACCTTAAAATGTCCTCAAAAGTGTAAAACGACTCAAAGTTCAAGGTTGGTTTATTTGTCCTGTTACAACACAAGGCTGCACAACAGAATCAAACATAAAATAAAAGACGATATTTCCAGTTATTTAAATACATACATGCATACAGGGTGGAAATAATTCTGTATGTGGTGGAATGTAAACAGCAAGACAGTGATGATACTTTTGTCTTCATCTTTACATTAAAAGTTTGACGTCTGGGAGACATTGTCCATCAAATCTGTCTGGATTTGAGCACCGAGCTTTACTGACATAAACCGTCAGGCACTGAAGCCAATAAAGAGGTTTCTTCCCGTTAAAGGGGAGTTTTTTCTTCGCCACTGTCACCTGACGCTTGTGTGCCATGAGATTAGGGAGAAGGTGTATTAAACATTTAATTGAATGTCTCTATTCATACCAGGATGATTTGGCATTTTGAATAATACTGGTTCAGCTGTGATCCAACTACAAGATCGTCTGTAGTTTTATCTCATTTCTGAATGCTGCAAGTCAGTAGTTTGAAATAAGCACCTGATCAGTCACAATATGCTCACAATGTGTTCATTCGGATCACCTCGATGACTCAACTCACGTAAAAACATATCTATACCTGCTCCCCACTGTCAAGACAAAACAACACCGCAACTATGTGAGCTATGCAGCGTTAAACTTTAACAAGCCTATTTAGAGGAAGATTGAGCAACGGTTGGCCAGACAGAGTGACGTCTGTGGACGTCCGTCAGGCTGAATGACATTTGGAAAGAAGAAATAAAAGAGCAAACGCAGGGAAAAGAACAGGGAGGAACTTTCGGTGCGTTTTGCAGAAGTTGCACAAGTGTTGCATCTGTTGTGTGTTTTCAGTCTGGGAGCAGATACGGCGAATGATTAATGGCTGTTAAAACACCCGCAGGTACACGTCCTCTTACCTGGGGGAGTGTTGGGTAGCGGGTGCATGTGTGTGTGTGTGTGTGTGTGTGGTTCAGAGTTTACTCACTTAGCTAACGTCACTGTGACGGCCACAGGTGATTCAGCCTCTAACCCGTGTGTGTGTGTGTGTGTGTGTGTGTGTGTGTGAGATTTAAAGCGGTTGACAGCTCAGTTTGGAAAAAAAGATGAAAAGTGAAAGATGTGACCACTGAAAAACCATCCGCCTCATTTTATTTGTACCACTTAACTTATTTTTAATACATGCAATCAAAGCCTGAACAGTGAGAGGTGCAAAATAAATAGTTTTTCAGCGTATTCCTAACCACCTTAAGAGGGTTTCTAAATAAAGGAAATCAGCAGTGTTAGTTTAGTTTTTGTAACGGAGCCTTGAAATTAGACTAAATAAAACATATCATCCCTCTGGTGTCAGTCGCTGGCAGTGAGAGAACGGCTGTGTATCCTATTTATTCACAAATCACTCAGTATCTCACATGTCTTTGTAGCTGCAGGTCATCTAGACACTGCACCAGCACTCGAGACTATTTGGTCGTCATAAGTCATCATGTCAGTACTGAAACTGGCAAAGTGGCTTTTTAATGCTCCACACAAATGGAACAATCTGCAGAAGCTTGAAAAACTAGACGACCTAATCCCGTTTAATCTCTGTCAATTGCCTGAATGCATGTGTTTTCCTTGAAATGATGTCGTCCCTCTACTTGATGTCCTTTTTTTTTTTTATTGTACTTTAATCAGAGCGTTCTTGTAAAACAGAATGTGCTTTCAATGTCCTTCTCTCTTTAAATAAAGGTAATAGAAGGTAAATAAAAATGAAAGTCACACAATTCAAGGACCTACATTTGTGAATTAGTCTTTGTCATTTTGGCGTGTTTGCACAGAAATGAACCAACAATAGGTTGAATGTGTAATTCAGATGTTTTATTTGCATCGAACTGTCTAAAATCATGATGGGAAGGAGGACAGACAGACTTTAAGATGCCAGCCGGTTGGTCTGACTTGCCCTGGTGAGAAAAAACATTAAATGTTCGACTGGCTGCAGAGGCAACATTTAATCATCTTTGAGCTAGAAAAAGACGTGGTGGAAAATAGGATGCGTGTGTGTGTGTGTGTCTTGGAGCAGTCGTGTTCAGCACTGACACAAACAGAAACTGGATCAGATCTCTTGGCTTTGGTGACGTGGGAATACGATAGAGGGAGCAGGGAGAACAAGGCCCTGCAGTGTGGAGGAGATGACAGCATGACGGGCCGTAATAACATGCATTAAGTCCTGACCGGGAACAGAAACCCACTCGCTGTGATATTAGCTCTCCCTCGCCTGGAGGTGACCATAAAAGAAGTACAACCATGTCTCCAATACACACACACACACACACACTGTCTGGCAGTCATTCACACACACTCCCACACACGTGCAGATACAGACACACACACACACACTCTCCCCAGTGAAATTCCACACCACCTCTCTGTTCTGCCTCAGCTTACATTGCAGCGTATGAATAGCAGCTTTTCCACTAATAGAACAGAGAAACGAGAGAACAAACGTTCCTGCTCAAATCTTTTTAAATGAGGAGATGAAGAGACAAACGTTTTAACCTCCTGAGACCGTGGCGAGAAAAGGTTTTGATACATATTTAGATTTGTGCCAGGATTTGGATTATTGGGATGTGACAAACATGTAAAAGATAAACAGCATTTTTTGGGAAAATAGATGTTAAATAAGCATCATCACTTTATCGGGTCAAAGGTCGCTGTTCTGTTGTCGATGCCCTGCAGACTCTACTGTACAAGAAGAAAACAGCCAAACACACTGACTGTCATCCTCAAATCTTGTTTTATACATCGCTTTTTATTTTGCTTTTTGCACACGTTATTGATTTTTTGGCAGTAATCAGGCAAGACGGACCTCGATCGGGGAGGTGAAGAAGAACTTTATGGTCACTGAAGCAGCAGAGCTTCAGAGGTCGAGAGAGATGGGAAGATCTGAAGACAGACGGCCATCTCAGGAGCACTTCATCAGTCGGTGTTTGTGTAATAATTTGGGAATTGGGATGCAAGAAAGTTATTGAAAAATACTCAAAATTACTGTTATTCTTTATGGCATGTTCCTTGTAGTGGACATCGGGTCAATCTTTTCCACAAAAAGTGCATTGCAAGGTACTATTTTAGAACCACAGACTTTCTTTACGATTCTCTATCATTTGATGCATTTTGGAAACAAATATGAAGCAAAAACTTCTCTACTTCCTGGTTGTCGTCATCCTCACCGACTCTCCTTCAGTCGTTTTTAACAAGACATTTCCTGCCTCCATCGGCGCTCTGCTTCCTGAAGTCTGGAAAATGGCTGAAATTGAGAAGAAGTGAGTCCCACTGTCCGCCACAGAGGACATCTGTATTTCGAAAGGCTTAAAATGAACATACACTTCTAAAATCTTACCATGATGCAGCTGAGACATCCTCACAAAAAAACAGAAACAACATGTCTTTATAATTTCACTTAAATGCCTCACTGCCGCACAACGTGTTTTTTAAATTCCCGCCATTTTGAACAGACAGAAAACATGCGTTACATCTCTATGAAGTCTTGGACGTCCTTCTTGACAGGACGGCAGGACTCGCACAGATGAATTGCTGTGTCTGAAGAGACGGGGTCTTAAACTCATATTTCTATATCTGTATTCATATTCTGGCTGTTTTTCTAGGACATTTCAACTTCCCAACACTTTACCACACAGTAGAAATCCAAAATGTTTGGCTCATTCATTTCTATTTGTGATTCAGAGTTGTGATACGTTTCATCTCCCACACCTCAAACACAGCTGACTGAGATTGTTGACATAATTTGTTGAGTTGTTGAAGTGGCAGTTCGACTGCTTTCATCTCTTGCTCTTCAACTGCCTATTCGGCTGCTACGCCTCATTTTAACGCCTTTCAGCGCACACACTTGAAAGCACCTCCACCGATATTTGAATATCGCATCTCGACTGACATTTCAACTGCTTTTATTTCACACATCAGTCTTACAAATGTTATTTCTTGCTCTTTAACTGACAATTCACTTGGTTTTATTTCTTACTCCTCAAATGACAGCTCAACTTCTTTCAGCGCTTATACTTTAACTGACAGTGCTGTCTCGTTTTATTTCTTCTTCAAGTATGAGTTGATCTACTTTCATTGATTGCCACCAAACTCCTTTCAAGCTCATGTTCAGGAAGCGAGACAGATGATTAGATAATGGCTGTAGTTACGTGATAATATGATAATAATAATAAAAAACTTTATTTATATAGTACTTTTTGTAAAAATGTCACAAAGTGCTTTACAAAACAAAATGAAACCAGACAAGACGGTTAAAATGTGAATAAAGCTAAAAAGAACATAAGAGGCAAGTAGCGAGATTAGTTAGGCAGCTAGGTCCAGTAGATTTTAAAGGTAAATATAAATGAGCGTCATAGGCATAAAAATGGTAAAAATGGTATGAATAATTTGGCCAAGTGGCAGCATGTTTATAGACAAACAGAACAGGGCCAAGAACTGAGCCTTGAGGAACACCACAACTCACGTCCAGGAAGGAAGACGACAGTTGCTGTTACAGGGACAATATTTCTGCAATCTGACTGGAATCATCCTGTTTAAAAATTAGATTATTATCAGAGGCCACTAAGGCTGCAGCTACTCTTCCTGTCCCGGTCTAGTACGTTTAGGCACTGAAAGAAAACATTTTATTCCGATTGTGATATTATTCCAGATGTTGGCGTAATATTAGTGTCCATGTAAACATCTCTATTAACAGAATATAGATTTGGACTTGCATGAAAGATATATTCCCACTTCATTCATTTGTGTTTGGCATCTTTATTCCTCTTGCCTTTAATCAAATCCACCTAAATTCTCCAGAATGAGAACATTTAAATTTCTTTAGCACAAAACATACTCATGAGGGCTGTTGCATTGTTTTTGAATTCTTTTACCCTGTCTCATGTTTTAGTTTGGAGCACCTTGCCAACACACAAAATTGAGGCCAAAGCTCTTATCTGCTAAATGTTCTTTAGCAGATAAGAGAATTTTTGAGGCCAGTTTGACGAGAGCACTGACTATTCATGGAACATTTGTGCAGATGCCGACACCTCACACCGCTCACGCCTCCGTCATTGATCTTTTCTGTCCTTTCTGTGACCTTGGATATGCGAGTCTGGAGAATAATGTGGGAAAAGTACCAACGATGATTCACAGCGTGCCATAATGCGCCTGTGTGGAAACACCGGGATGAGTCAGTGGACAGCATTACAGCACTACATGGAGCTCGGCCGGAGTAGTGAAGGAGTTAAAGTGTGAATAACGGGCGTGTGATGAATGTTGTAAGTTGGCCTCAATCCTTCCATGAGGGCTGCTGCCTGGTGCATTTCCACTTTGTTTACACTTTGTAAACCTAAGACACCTGCCTCCGAGGCACAGATGTTTACTAAATGTTCTCCACATGGGGAACCGAGGTCGTCCGCCTGTACCTTTAAAGCTGAGCCCTGACCATCGCGGCCTGGATTCGACACCGATTGTGTCCCCTCACCCTCTCTCTCATATCTGTGAAGCTTTACTCTGATAATCTTAAACCCAAAACAAGTTGGCCGAAAATACCAGAAAATCAGATTCACGTGATCACTGAAATTTGACTAATTCATTAAGTAGTTAAAGGTTGCTCTACTCAATCATATTGTATTAATAGTGGATTAAATTATCATGTGAAATGTAATAAATACATAAATAAATTTAATGAAAAATGTGTTCTAGTAATGACAAACCTACCTCTATAGTTCCTTTCAGCTCTACAGACCATTTTATAACATCGATAACAATAAATAAAACACTTATTAGCAGTACTATGAAATATTAGCACATGGATTTGGTGAATCTGTTCATCATTCTGGTTAATAATTTGTCAAGCCATAACTCTTGAGTGTGTGAGGAGTGCTTCACAGGTTCTTCCCTCCAGCCAGTAGACCACAATGAACCAACACTGACAATAACAGGCTAGCTGGTTAGCATGCTGTGCTTATTTCAGTTAATAATTTATTTCTTTATGTTTATAATAGCGTTGGGTTTAATTTAACACAAACGTTACTTTTTATTTTAAGTATAATGTATCTCATTTTCATTGCCAGAATATTGTTTTCATGTGGGATTTATTTCTAAAAAGGAGACATCGCTTGTTTTTGCCCCATCAGGTGGATGCACTAGCAGTGAAGTGCTGTCTCAGCCACAGATCTCCAGCCCTGCGTGCAGCTCTTCCTGCTTCCTGCACAGCAAACATCCCTAAAACACACAACGCAGACCCCCAGTGGGGTGCAGAGAGGCTCGCAACAGGATTACAGAGTGAGCGGGTTACACTTCTAATTAAAGTATTTCCAATCAATGACTGATGCATGCAGGTTGGGTCAAACACCGCAGCGCTCTGCGGCTGTGTGGAACCGACTGGGAATAAGAGGCCGTGGATTAGACGGCCACAGGTCGGGGTACATGTAAGAGGATTGGTCGTGTGTCCAATAGTCTGTGGGGAAAACAGACAGATGAACAATCAACCAGCTGTAAGCCTGGAGTCAACAACAGTTTATGATAATCTGCCTTCATCTCTTTCTCCTCCTCAACCAGCTCCCCAACTCTGCACATCTCTCTCTTTTTCTTTTTTTTCCTGTGGTACCTTCCACTCTTTCCAGCAGATCGTATCAATTCCCATCATCATTCCATGTGTATTTACTTTACATCTTTCTTTGCTCTCTAACCTCTATAGTCGTTATTCATCCCCTGCCTCCATTATCACCCCCTTCCTCCCTCTTTTTCATCCTCTTTTTAACCCCTGCATCCTCTCACCACTCCTCTCTTATGCACCCAGCAGACCATATGAAAGAGGTTTACTCTAATCACCTCTTTCCCCTCTGAGTACCCCATTTCTCTTCTGTATAATGAGGAAAATTGTAGGTCATCAGGCAGAAGCCTCTGTGAGCTGAACCAATCAAAACAGGCATTCACATGCAGAAGCCCCCAGTTAAATCCGTACCAGAAAGCACCACTACTGATGTTTTTAAATGGAGAAATGGCCCCATTTGCCTGGTTTAATAGTGATAATAATACCTGGATGATAGAGATATTTGTATTATTGCACCTTAGTAAAAAAAACAACAACTGTGTTTTGCTTTATTGGAAAAATAACTATTTTAACAGATGCAATCATGTCAATGAGACCATTAACTATGAAATATTACATTACAAGTCATCTCTCGTTGCTGCAGGCAAACAGAAAAAAAAAAATCACTGAGACAAATATCTGCATTAGTACGGCGGCTAATTCTGCAGACAGTAAAACACAAATACAAAAACAAGAAACATTCACTTTTTTAGGGGAACTATATTTTAAAGCAACTACAAGAAACTTTCAGTGTGTGTTAATTTTCTTGCCCCTGTGGACAGACGTGGTTGCATTACATTGTTTGACAAATGCAGCAAACGTTAGCTACATTCTGCTAACATCAGCCAAAGCGTTGGCGAGAGTAGGCCGACGTGAGGACAGCCATTCGTTAGCCGTCGTTACGTTGGCGAATAAACTTCAGATAACTATCTTGACACGTTATTTAGTCTCTGAATGGTGCTTCGGTGTTGCAGTAGATTTCTAAACACTCAGGACACAGCAGGGATATCTCCAGTCACATTACACATCACACCTTAATGGAACTGAACCGTGCTCTACAAGTAGGTGAGTAAGATTTTATTAAATTACATAATTACGGCCATCTTGCAGACTCTTACAGCACCTCAATAACGATGGATTATTTCAACCACCTGCAGCCTGATAATGTTAGCGGCTATAAGTGCAATCCACGCATCACATAGGTACAGTTTCTCTTTTGGTTCATTTGTGCTTCAACAAATCAACATGTCATTTTAAAAGAAAGCACAACATTGACATCTCCTTACATATGTCAGCAGAATGATTTGGCCAATCTCTGCAGGCCTTTAGCCTGCAGTGGAAACCTTTTAGTTCCATTCAAAAAAAAAAAAAAGATCCTTGAACTAAAAGCTCCAGTAGTTTGGTTGGAAACTTGGCTCATATTAACAAGATATCAATTGTCTCATCTAACAAGACAGCAAATAAACGTATTTCCAAAATGCCAAACTATTCATTTCACATAAAATTCTTTGTCCTCACAGTATGGAGCAAAAAAATTTTCCCATGAAGTACTTGAAGTGACAGCCATTTGCTGAAACTGGGTCTCATCTCTCCCACAAAGCAAAAACACTTTTCTACAAGTCACACAGTGAAAAATGTCTCCAGTTCAAAGCAGACATGTAGATTGCGCAGCCTCCCCCCCCCCCCCCACCCCCCCGCAGACCGAAGCTGCGTGTTGACATTAAAACGCTGCAGATCTTTTGAATCTGCTCTTCCCTGGATCTGGACTCGACTCCATGTTTACCTGGCCTCTTTATTTCACTTCTCACATGGTTTCACACACACACACACACACACACACACACACACACACACACACACACACACACACAGATACGTACAGTAGGTAACACCCTCCCCCCTCCGCCTCGCATGTTATGCATGAGCAGACAGATTTCTTGCACATGCTCTCTCACTGTCAAAGCTTCTCTTTTCATTTCATTTCATTTCAAGTGTTTGGCTGAATCCTTCCGTGATGTGTCCACCAGAGGCTCGACTTTCCATTTTCACGTAAGACAAAAAGAAATTGGAATTCCTATAAAACCTTTACACATGGGATCCATGTCTTTTTCCTCTCTAATCCTCTCCTCTTTGACCCTCTTTGCACCCCCCCATCCCTTTCCCATGTTAATGTCCTCCCTTTCACCCCCAGCCTTGCCTCTATTTCCTTCCTTTCCCGATCTCCATCAGTGCTTTGTCTCCATCACACCATTTCCACTCCTGTGACGTGGGTTTGATTTCAGGACAGTGAACACATCATGACAACCTTAACGTCCACAGATCCAGACTGTAAAAACTCAACAGCTATTGGTGGGATCGCCATGAAATTTACGACGGGCACTAATGGTCCCCAGAGGATGAATCCTAATGACTTTTCCTGGCCTGTACTTTGGTTTATGGCCGAATACTTGTAACTGACGCTCCCCTCAACCAGCTGTACTTTGTATTTAATGCTAGTCAGTAAATGAGTGTCAACACGATAACCTAAGATGATGCTATATTTAGCATTTAGCTCAATGCACTGCTGTGCATACGTACAGCCTCACAGAGCTCTTAGCATGGCTGCAGACTCTTACATTCTTAAATTAGTAATGTTGGAAGCTTGTTCTTACAATGCACTTATTTAGATACTAGTGCATTTACACTACTTCCTGGAAGAAGAGGAGGAACTACACATGAATAGGGTCAAGATTTCACATGCAGACATTATGCAAGACTTCTGAAACTGTATGTTTAATATACTAACGAGGCATTATCTAATTACATTTGCCCCATTTCAAGGACAGAAATCAGAACATTGGATAAGTCCAGGTTCAAAATTCTTGTTTCATGTTGTTGAGCCAAAAGTTTGCACAGAGGGAATGTTTGATATCTTGCCATGTTTAATAAAATGTCGTATAAATCAGGCTGTGAATGATACATGAACCAACCACCTGAAAACCTTCGGACCACAGATCGGAGTAAAACTGAAAGTTTTGGTGGATGGAAGTGATACTGAAGTTGACATTTCTGGCTGAGAGTGTGAGAAAACCACCTTTAGAGGATAACCCTGGTATTTTTTTAACCTTGGGCTCTATATTTGACATACTTAATGTTCAAAATGACTGTCAGGTATAGAAAGGTGCTTCAGCAGTTTGCCTGCAGTAGATCGTAGATGAGAGCAGGCTGTAATGTGCATTAATAATTCAGGTCCAATTGCACCTGATCAAAGTACGTCCACTGATAGTATTTTTCCACTGACAGGCTTATATTATTATTGTAAGTGTTACAACAGAAATGTTAAACCAGATGTTGCACCAGAAACAGCTCCATCACAGTATTCGAAGCCACCAGACTCTATTGACAAAAACAGTCATTTTAGCTCACAAAGCACGAGATTGGCTTGTTTACTGTTGTCTCAATTGGTTAGTTAGTTTGAGTTATTATGTGTCACACAGATCCCATGTTGAATCCAAATTAACCCTTTAAAAACACCAAAGTCACACAATAACACAAACAAATTAACTGGTTGAGACAGCAGTAGATCAGCAACTCCTGTGCAAAATTATTGTTTTTGTCAATGGAGTCTGGTGGCGTTCAATCGAGCAAAATGGCTGCTTCTGGTTAAAAAGGATCTTACATACTTTGATTGGGCCATGAAGGATTACATTGCAGCCATAGTAGCTTGGACTTGACCAGTCCCAGAGGTTTTTGTACCTACCAGTCATTTCAAACCTAAAGTATGTCAAAAATAGAGCCCAGGTTGAGAACCAGAGTCCTTAAAGATATGAATTTAGAAGAAATCTATAGACAGAAATCAACAGGTTGTAGAAAAACAAACACTTTAATGTGTATTTTGATGTTTTCTTTCCATTAATCTGAAAAAATACATGTAATGGAAGCAAAAAATAGCCCCAAATCTCAAAATCTATCCATAAATACTTTGCACTTTTGAGTTTAAGCCATTAAAATTTGTCACATCTTATTCTGATCCTCCCCATGAGCTCCTCTGAAGCCCGTTCTCGCTCCACCTTCCCTCAGATGCCTTCATTTTCCACCACTTTCAATGCAGCAGATAAATAGCTGGAACATGAGCCACAATGTCTGCTCACTTCCAGGCCAATTTTTATTAACCGGTCCTATTTGAGGAGTCTACATCTCACACGAGAGAGTTCCCGCATGAACAACCACGAGAATTCTGCCTTTTTCCTGCTGCTTTTGATCCCACAACCGCAGGCAGGGCTATGCGAGGGGAAACCACGCTAATGGGGTACATACTTGTCCATCCACCAGCAAATTCCACAGAAAAACCAAACGTGTTTACATGGTTAATGAACCAAATTCGAACAACTGGCTCCTTTTTTTTTTTTTTTTTTATTGTCTTGAGATGTCTCGACTCATGTTAGGTTTTTCTAGGCTGCAGATTTTGAAATGACCAAATTGCTCACTTTTCAACTGAAACACCAGTAATTTAGCAGATCCTGTGCTAAACCATGCTCATCAGCTGGTGCTCCTCTCTGATAGCCTGATCTTAGAAACACAGGGCCGCTCTATAATTCATCTACACCCTGTTTACATATGCATGCACACATACACACACATACATGCCTACATTACCAACAGTGGTCTATAATTATATATTGAACAAGTGTGGACGTCATCTTGAAAAACAAAAAAACCCACAACATTTTACTTTTAAGGTCTTTTACTATAATCTTAGTGCTTTTTTAAAAAAATAAATTGATCAGTGTCAACCTATCAAAGAGGAGAAAGTGGAAAAATTAACTTTAACATCAACATTTAAACATTACAAAAAGAATCATGGTCAAATTAATTGAGAGTAACTAACATTTTACCTCAAAATCAGAGCTAACTTGGCTACGTGCACCAATATCAAGGACTTCAAGGTGGACTACATGGTTGCAGGCACACGCCCATTACTGTTAACACACACACTTTTTCTGTTTACATATTTCATGGCTTACACATGCAGGTCTGAGACTTAATGGAAAAATGCAATCACTGAATTATGGGCTGCCCGGGTGCCACGTTTTACTAGTCACCTTCAAATACGAGCAAATAAGGAGCGCACACACACTCCAATACCGCCAACACACACACACATAATTGCTTACATGATTATGTCCACACACGCACGCACAAAGCTCCAGTTTGTGGTCTGACACTAAGATGTTGAAAAGGCTCATGGGATCTCACCTCCACAAATGTAAAAGCTTCCCAGGTCTGGCACTCAACAAGGCTATTATCCTCACATGCAAGGACCCCCCCCGTCTCACACCATTAGACACACACACACTCACACTTGCACCCCCTCCTAGCCAACTGCATTAAGGCAGAAAGGGAACGAGAGGGGACCTTTAATGGTGTGACACCTTTTATGGACGGGACAATGTCGATCAGACAAAAAAAGAACACGGATGGACACGAGGGGAGCCCCATCATTATTATCTCCCACCTCTTACGCACTGGAGGCAGCGGTGCATTCGAGTGCTCGTGCACAAGGCCTCAGACGCTCAAACATGCCCTTATCTGCCCGTCAGCCGTGATACGAGTTGTCTGAATTTGTTGATTCGTCCGCTGAGGACATTCTGTCCTCCTTTTCCCGCCGTACCCCTCCTGACTTTACCCTCAATTTACCTTCAGGTCTGCCTCAGATCTATGCAATTCTCCAAATGAATGATAGAAATGTGCCTCTTGAATAAATGAATGTCTCTTTATGGCTTTGTTAAAGCACACAAGCCACATTTAGAAGTGTCTCCCCAGACCCAAATAAACCAAACCAGAAGTATTCACTCAGGCTCGAGCCATTACACCTTAGTATTAATAATACACTATTTTATACCCCACCCCTGCACACACACACGCACACACACACACACACACAAACTTTCTTCCCTGTCTTGCAAAATTCCTTGGCTCATTCAGGCGACCTAGTTTACAGCCCTCGCCTCTGAGCCACAGAGAGTTGGTTGCTTTTGAAGATGCATTGAGCAGCACAGCATGACAAGCCCATTATAGAGCCGGAGGAGGAGAAATCGCTCAATTACCAACTGGCACCTCTAGAGGGAAAAGCAATGTGCACTATTCACTTAGCCATATCAGGTTTTATGACTCAATAATAAAACATGCTCAAGTGTTTGGCTGCACAAAATAATGTATTCTCTCTCCGTGGATGATACACAGCACGAGCTAGGTTGGTATATTTGTGCTCAAACAGTTCAGCGATGCAGCTTTGTTTGCGGTGGATCTACCAGATCCACTCCAGCATCACACGCTTATAACATGCTTCTTGTGCCAGTGCTTGGCAGCGTGATCACACTTTGGTATCAGCGATCATAGCACTCATAAAAAATTTTTTAAAAACACCCCTACACACCATCTCACAATCTCTCCTGGCCCCTTGGAAGCTGCACGAGTTAGAATGAAAGTGTTACGAATACAAGATTATGAGTGTAGGAGCTACAATACACAGTCAGAGCTCCCACACAACAACAGAGGCTTTGGAGAGTATCCTGCACACTTTATTCTGTAGTTTATTGATTTCATTTCAAAATGATGAAATGCTTCGGCAGTTTTTTTGTGCACACAAGAACCGATGATGGCAACACATAAAAGGATTGCATAATATCAAAAATCTGAACTGAAATCTCAGTTATTGAAGGGGAATTAAAAACTCTCCAAGCTAACAAGATTGCTAACTGTCACCAAGCTTCTTAACTCAGGACAAAGTTTATTCAGAAGACATATTTGCACCTTCAACTACTGTCTCTAACTCTTTGAAAAGCATTCCTCCTTTGTGAGGCAGTTTGCACATCACCAGAGGAGGTTAAATGAAAGCAGATGCGATTTGCAGCAGGTGACAGTAGTCAACAAGTCAATTTGTATGTTGGAGAGAGGATATTTTATGTTTAAGGTTCCCTCCCTTTTATATTTTAGTGCATAAACTTAACCAAACTGTGACGGAAGACCAATAATAATAATAACTGAAATAAATAAAAGAAATAAGTTAAGTTTCTAAATAAATTAATATAGTTACACTCACCTGGATAGCAATTTGTCGTTCTTAATACTGTGGGACCAGACCAGGTGTAAAAAGCCACCTGGATACAAATAGAGAGTTAAATAAAAGTGTTTGGTGACAGATAAAAAGTTATGATGTCTTCCTCCATCAAAGTTTTGCAGAGTCAAGACTCAAGGCTTTGCAGCAGGTCAGTGGTGAAAGTTTGCTTGTTGCAATGACGGGTGTAAATACAGACAGGGGAGTCTTAAACTGAATCAATACACAGGTGAGCAGGCAAACAAGGAGAGGACAAAAGACTTGGTCCAGGAGGGAATGCTGGAGTGTTTGACACGAAAGGTACAAAGACAAACTGGCAGAGAGAAGGGAAACACTCAGACTAAATACACCGGGAAGGCGAGGACAATGAGGGGCAGGTGAAAGGTAGGTAACCACACAGGTGGGTATGAGAGGAATGAGAGGAGAAGTGAGTGAAAAAGTAAAACAGGAAACGATTTCTTGAATCCTTAATGTTGAATTCCTGAATCGTTGGGTCTCTCTCTTAAATATTTGGAGTTTGGTCTAGACCTGCTCTTTATGGAAAGTGTCTTGAGATAACGCTGCTATGAATTGGCACTATATAGATAAAGATTGATTGATTGATTGATTGATTGATTGATTGATTGATTGATGAAAGAATAAACAAAACAGAAGCAGGGTCAAACATCACATGTGAGCACAAGAAAAAGAATTACCAACGAGATAAACAACAGAATAAAGTGAACAAGAGACGAGTCAAGTCCGAGTTTTGCTCCCTTTCTGATGTCATAATGTTGATCTGTTGATCACGTTCACCTTCCTGATCGAGGTCCTTCCTGCCTGATCACTGAGTTTGGCTGGACGACCGTTTCTACAAAGAGTCCAAACTCCTTCCTTTTTCTTTTTTTTTTTACGATGATGCTAGAAGTATTTGCCAAAAAAGTGCATTCACTCAATTTGATCATTGAAATCTGAAACACAAAAAAGTGAAGACTTTCTGAAGCTGCTGTAAAATTCAAGATTTGAAGTAACAGTCAGTGTGTTTTGCTGTTTTCTTCTTGTACAGTAGAGTCACGTCTGCAGGGCATCGACAACAGAACAGCGACCTTTGACCCGATAAAGTGATGATGCTTATGTAAAATAACACAAGTGTGCATGCAAATATACACACACACACACACACACACACACACACGAATGAAAGCATTCACTAAAGCAATCAGGCCAGCATGCAGTACAGTAGATGCAACCAGGCTGCACTGATGAATCTGCACACACACACACACACACACACACACACACACACACACACACACACACACACACACACACACACACACATACAGAGACACACTTAAGCCTCTGCACATGCACACCTAAATGCACACATGCACACACATAAGTGATGTACACACACACACACACACACACACACACACACACACACACACACACACACACATACATGCATAAATCCCTTGTACAACAATAGTGAAATATTAATCCGGGCTCACAGACGGACTCTTCCTCAGTTGGACGAGGGCTGAAGTGGGCCGACGCAACGATAAACAACACCCAACAGTAACCTACATATCAGGAGGTCTCCGGCTGCATCACCGGGTTGTTTCACATTCACACGGCTCCACTTATTTTACCGTCTTTCATTGCACTGTTGTAATCTAGACACACTCTTCTGGCAGCCCGGCAGAAAGGATGAAATTGAGGCGTGCGTGTGTGTGTGTGTGTTAAAATAGAATAAAGTCGGTGTGACAAACTGCCACGACAGCCCTCTAAATTAGTTTATGGGCCTGAAAAATCAGTCATTGGACAGAGCAAAAAGAAATGGAAGTGCACCATTCTGTGTTTCACTGCCACATCACACACAGGCTGTATGTGACAGGAAGCTGCAGCTCAAACTGTGTTCTTATCTTCATCCCCTGCGTGCTGGACGTCGCTGTTATTCTGTGGCACACACCTTGTGCAGGATGCATGCATTTGATGTAAGAGGGCGCGCGTGCATCCAAGATGCCACATGACATTAGCATTAGCGTGGAAAAAAAAAAAAAAAAAGAGGCAGATTTGTGCGCTGCACGCTCGACTGAAACAAAAGGGGCTTGAGGAACGTGCAGCCTCATTGTGCAACTGAGTATGAGCTGTGCAGCCTTATGGAGGCAGTTTTTACGGACGTCAGCTTGAGCCAAAAGTGGGCTACATGGTGCATTTCTAATCAGAGCTGTGGCTTTTACTCCCTGAAAAGAGGGAGCAGAGACAGGAGAGGAATAAACGGCTGCCGTTGTGTGTTTTATCTACATGGTTTGAACACCCCGAGCGTGTTTCTGTTTTCTATCTGAGCCGCTTCCCGTCCGTCTTTGTCCCCCAGGGGCTGTAAGAGATTTAAACTACGACTCACAGCAAACTCTGTTCAGTTCGTGAAAGTCGAGGTTCTCTCCCTGGGAGGATTTCAGTCTTCTTCTCCGTCTCAGCGGGGAATCGGCTCCTGAATCAACTTGAATCGTGAAAAAACTTGCAGGACTGACGCTCCACTGGGACGGCCTCGCTTCAAGCACAGATGAAGCCATCAAGCCGTGCTGCTGCTGCTCTGCTCATGAGAAAAAGGTCTAAATCTGATCTAGGAGTTTTTCCATATTGCCGCTAATGTGAAATCTAAGTGTGGTTTTCCAGTCACAACTGGCTCAAACTGTACTTGGCTAGTTGTCGTCTCTATTAGACACTTTCCCACAGTTCACTTCAGTCCAGATGACAGCTGCTCGTGACCGTTGTACTGTATCGCTGAGTGCCAGCTGTGGCCCAACGGTCCACTGTAAGAGACAACTGGCACACACACACACACACACACATTCTCTATGCACATGAGGCCCCCGTGACCAATCGCCATAATGACTCTAGTGGCACAGGAGGCGGTTGAGGTGCACGTGGAGAACGACATTATACACATTTCTCAAAAACAACATTTTAAATGGACTTCTGGGGGGCTTCTGTACGGTGGCCCCGAGAGCCCAACACACTCCTAATTAATAAAACACAAACAAATAAAGAAAAACATCTTCACCAGTTTGATGACGCGAGTAGTTCTAGCGCTCTGAGCTCTCCGATTAACTAATATTTACATTCTGAACTCGTCAGAATGAATCCTTACTCACATGATGGGTTTCATTAGATCGCAGTGAAATTTTAATCAACCCTTCGCTAAGCGCCTCCGTCCAATCCTACGCTAGCAACTGTAACTAGGCACCAGATGCCCGGCGAGCTTTTAGAGACGTTAAGATTAGAGGGGGGTCGTGTTTGTGGCTTCTCCGAAGTGTGGAAGACAGATTTCATTAAGATTTCAGTTAATTAATCAGTTTCTTTATTATCATTTTTATGCGCAACGCAAAAACAAAATAACATTTTCCAAAACCTAAACAAGTAAACCGTATATAAAGTACATCCAGTGCACTGGTAGAATAAATATGGGTTGGACACATAGTTAAACGGCAGCGTGGAGTAAAATACCATCATTAATATCCCCCCTTATCTTCTAATATAAATGGTTGTGTCACTTTCGAACATTGTACCTTTCAGCTTTGGCTTCACTTATCAGACCACGAAACAACGTCCACTTCTTTTATACAGTCTATGCTGAGGACACAGCTCTGACAGCGAAAGCAATAATGTAATTTTTAAATCAGTAAAATCATCTTTAAATCCTTTTTTTTCATTTAAAATGATTGATTTCTTTACTAAGCAGTGTAATAAGTCGGATAACGTAAAATAAGAGACTCCCTTCAGGATGACTTTAAGCCCTGCGTCGTCCTGTCAGGCTTCGTTTTTCAATAATAACACAGGAAAGTGAAGGTTTTACAAACTCTGTGTGTGCTTTAAAAAATGGAGTTTCACTTTCATCGCAGAAGTCATTTTGATGTCAGACTGTTAAGTCTGCAGATCTCTCATTTAAGGACGAGACCTCAATAAGACACATCTGCAGAATAATGACTTTTTTGCTCTTTGAACTTTCCTCGCGCTCAGATAGTCTCGCAGAGTTGCAGAGACGCACGTCTGTTTCAAGGCTGGAAAATATGTAACCAAGGGCGAGAGCTGCTGCTATCTTATGAAACACACACACACACACTTATCTGCAGACAAAAAGTGTGCACATGGGGAAGAAAGTATGAGCAAAAACTGGAAGAGACGGGATGGAAAGAGGAAGATGGTAATGAATGACACGAGGCTGCTGTTATGACTGGGGAGGACAGGTACACGGAGGAATGTGCTGGTTCATTGTCTGACTTAACAATACATTTGGTTTGTGGGCTTTTCTTTGGGCCTGCGTGGGCGTGTTTGGGACATCATCGTGCTCAGTGTTTGTTCCCAGTAGAAGCAGTCGCAAAAAGGGAAGAGGAAGCATTTCGGTTGGTTAGATTCAGCCTCGGCACGACAAAAAGGCTGCCTGTGGAAACTTACAGGGAGGTTTTAATCACATAACTGGAGAGCTCATATGTCTACGGGTCATATGTTCAGCTGTAGATCTCCGTCCATGTGTCCAGTCCAGTCGTTAAAGCTGCTGAAGGAACACAGAATCAAAGGCTGTGCGTAAGAAGTGGACGTAGCCACTGTGACGACTCCCACTGCTTCGTGGGCCGCCATTTTGAAGCCTCGAATTTGGCTTAGTGGGTGCTGCCATCTTGGATACGGAGCCAGGGGAGGCGTTCATGGCTCGTTAGTCATAAGGCAGCCCCGACCCTAAGAATTTAGCTGTTAGCACAAAGCACCACTGTGCTCGGGTACAGCCCATGGATGTAATAGAAGACCTGGATAACCAGACCAGAAAAATGGCACCTGTTCTGTCCAACAAAATCCCATCATGCCTCAGGCTCAGCCAGGCTGGTGAATGACTCGCACTATAGCTGTCACTGTCACAAACACTTTTCTTGGCCTTGGCAAAGTTTTATATAGATTAAACTCTCAGGGCCTAAAATATACAACACAATGAGTATTGATTATGTTTGTAGTTTGAGGTGTCCTGAAACTGGTTTTCTTCTAAAACCACAAATGTCCACCTGGAAAATGGAAGTAAATGGAATCAGGTCTTATAAAACATCGATGGCACAGCCTCACAGAGATTCTTTAATTTCCACACGATGTAAATGTCGCAGTCCAAACGACCATGTATGTATGCAGACACCATAGACTGTATAAAAGAAGTGGACGTGGCTTCCTGGTCAATGTGTTTATGGTCTCAGTCGCTGGTTTTAAGGTCGTTTTCACACCAGAGCTGTTTGATCCGCTGTGAACGGACCAGAGTTTGTTTCCTCGGATAGTCCGCTTCGTTTGGGCAGGTGTGAAAGCTCATCCGAACTCTGGTGCTGACCAAACAAGTGAACTCTATTCCGCCTGAGAACGTGGGTCTTGGTTCGCTTGCAAGTGGGAAATGCAAACTATCCAGACTATCCAGCAAACCAAAGAGAGGAAGTGACGTAGAGCACAGTGCATTTTGGGTAGAAAACAAACAAAGCCAACAGCGCGAATCCGAATACGCAGAGGTAAACAAAGTTGGAAAATGTCTCGTGGGTGATATATGGTCAGAGCCGGGTTTTCTTCTTCTTCATGCTTTTTCTCTTCCTGGTCAGTCACTCGTTTCGGGCCAACACCGCCCCAAACGAGCAGCTTTCAAAAGTGCAGTGTGAAAGTGAACCAAACCAAATGAAGTCCCCGGACTATCCTGGTGTGAAAACGACCTTCTTCGATACAGAATGATGTTCATTTGGTTAATTGTGGTGCCATTTAGAAGAAAACAGACCATAAAGCAGCAGAGGCTTTAATGCCGGCCACATTATGACTATCCAATCAGAGGCAGGTCCTCCTCTGGTTCCAAAAACACCAACTAATCAGCAGCCAAAACGCCAAAGTCGAGGCTTCAAAGCGGCAGTCCGACACCCACTCAGACACCCACTTCCTCTCCAAGTTTACAATCAAATCAAAGGCTACCAACTGGATTCTTACATTGCAGCTCGTCCTACCACTTTGTTAGAAATGATCTACATTATGAGTTAAATACCGAACAGAGTCTTAATTTGAGTCGTGTTTTCTTGTGTATCTGTTATGAAGTAACAGCAGGTTTGGAAGTTGGGAAGAACAGCAGGGTGGGAGACTTCCTACATTGTGTTTATGATGTTGGTTGGTCAGAGACGGGGATTTTTCATTCAGTCAGAGGTCAGGTTAGGTAAACATTAAGCCTCTGGATCCCAACTCTCTTTCTCTTTCTCTCTCACACACACTTGCCAGTCACATTTTATGTGCCTCTGGCAGCCGTCGTCAGGCGGGTAAAGTCCATGTTTCCGCTGATTGCTGCCGGCCAGAGATTTTGTTTTGGCTGCAGATGGACGGTGTGAATTCCCTTCCAAACATTAACAAAAAAGAAAAAATCCTTCGCACTGCTTTCAAGCTTTACGATGACGTATGTTTAAATCACATTTTCCTTGCTTCTACTTTGCTTGTTTCCCAACAGAGGACAGTTATTGTGACTCCTTTTCCCACCTCCCGATCCACCGGCGTTTGAATGAAAGAGAATACGGAGCCCGTAAACCCACAGGTCAGCACACCTCCATCGGAAAGTCCTCACACAAGTCCAGGCGCCACGACTGAGTCACAGAAAACGTCAGGACAGATTGGGAAGATTTACAGAAAGACAATTATGGAACAGGAAGAAGGAAAGAAAGATGCTACATGTTGTGGGCTACAAGGAACACACACAGTCAGGTTATCTATACTAAAGATAATAGTAATTTGATTAGATTAAGTGCCGTTAAATGACAAATACTCCTCTTTTGTTCTCATGTTAATGAATTTGAGGATATAAGTAAATGTATTTTTTTCCATAAATGTGGATATTCTGATTATTGATCAAATGATCTTTACGGAGATACACCTGTAAAATCCCTTTTTTTAAACCAGAAACAGCCGTTGTATCACTCAGTTCAAAGCCACCAGACTCCATTGATAAAAACATTAATTTTACATGGGATTTACTGGTCTTCTGCTGTCTTAAGTCGTCTCATTTGTTTGAGTTAATGTGTGCCTCTGGTGTTTTAAAGGCTTAGTTCGGATCCAACGCAACATTTGTTTAACACACAATAACACAAACAAACTAACAGATGGAGGCAGCAGCACCAGCCACTCCTGTGTTCTGTGAGGTAAAATTACCATTTTTGTCAATGGAGTCTGGTGGGTTTGAAGAGAGCGACGTAACGGCTATTTCTGATTAAGCAAAAAGGATCTCACAGGTCTGTCTCTGCAGGGATCCTTCTCATGATGCTATGAGATAATTACAATCTGATTACAACAGATTTTTACAACTTAATTTAAAGGGTAGTAGCTGCATTCAAAACTTCCACAGGTCTGAGAATAAGATCCAGGATGAAGAATACAGACATTGTCCTGTAAAACTAGTTTTGCTCTTTCCAAACTCGGGGAGTCCCATGAAGTGGACAATATTTGAGGATGAAGTAATCATCCTCTGAGGTGCCTGAGTGCCTCTCAGGCTTTCACACACCACAATAAGCAAAATAAATAATTGACAATGCCTCTCTGCACTTTTACTCCTTAAAGAGTCTTAATGTGGTTCCTGTGAGGACTTGTGTGTGTGTGTGTGTGTGTGTGTGTGTGTGTGTGTGTGTGTGTTTTTACGTGCGTGTGTTAAGAAATGCTACTCTTTGCTGTGGTCTGTGAGTACATCAGCGTTGGGCAACATCCACAGTCCACCTCATTAGAACTCAGCTTACACACACACACACACGCATCTTAACACTCTTAATCACGACGCCCGCTCATGCTTTCCTGCTCATCCTCCCACGTTGTCGTCTTCTCTCATGTGGAAAAACACAACTTAAAATCACATCTGCTGGTGGACAGTCACTGTAGGAATCCCATCTTGCACAATGCAGGTCTTTTTTAAAGGATAACTCTGGTATTTGTCAATATGGGCCCTATTTTGGGTTGAATGTGACTGGCAGGCACAAAAACATTATGAACTGGTCCAGTAAATCACATCAGCCTGCCTTTAAATGGCTACAATGGCTGTAATGTAGTCTTTTGGGGCAAGTAGGTCCACTAAAAGTGCTTGTTTGATCCACTGACAGGCTCAGATTGTTATTCTTTTTTTTTATATATATTCTTTTTATTGAGTTTTATGGTATGTGCAAATGATAATAATAGTAATAATAAGAAGAATAAACTAAAAAACAAACAAACAAGCAAACATGAAGGCAAGAACAAAAACAAAACAATCCCACCCACCACAAAACTAACTTCATGCGCTGCAATACAATATACAGAATTTTACAGAAATAAATGCAACCACATATACTTATCAGACAGTATTTAAAAAAAAAAAAACATTGCATCCTTCAGTGAGATATTGAATTATTATGCTATGGAGCTACGGTCAGTTTTTGTAGAAAAATATGCAGAGGTGTCCAGAGTCTCCAAAATTTTTCTGATTTGTGATTCAGATCGTGGGTCAGTTTTTCCAAAGGAAGAAGGGCCGATATCTGAGACATCCACATATTGACCGTAGGGACCTGGGGGGCCGACCATCGCAGTAATATGCATTTCTTAGCAAGGAATAACAGGATTGTTAATAGAGACCTTGTATCTGTGGCAAAAAGATTACCAGGATAGAGAGAGGATGACATTGTGAAACGTTTACCAGTCACTTCCTGGATAACAGAGTGTACACCTTTCCAAAACATTTTGATGTGATCACATGACCAGAACAAATGGATAAATGACCCCTTATGAACTTTACATTTATAACAAAGGTTTGAGCTGTTGGGGAACATCCTTTGGAGGCGAACAGGCGTGAAGTAAGTCCTATGAAAAAATTTGAAATTTTGTTCATGTATTGAGATGGAAGTACATTTTGGGAACACTCCGTCACAAATCTTGGTCCAGTCACTGGAGCTAAATGTTACCCCCAGGTCACGCTCCCACAGCGGCTTCAGAGACAGATTGTTATTCTAAGGGTGTGACAGCATTATGGAAAGGATCCCTACAGAGAGAGACCTGGAAGATCCTTTTGGTTTAACCACAAACAGCCATTATATTGCTCTCTGCACACACACCAGACTACATTCACTAAAACAGAGATTTTAGCTCACAGAACACAGGAGCTGCTGCTCTACCGCTGTCTTCAGTTTGTTAACTGATGCAGTGATGTGATACGTGACCGGGAGTCTGGGGGGGGGTTTTTATTTTGAAAATCGGCCTGACGCTGTACGCTGTTCCTATGTCTGACTTCCTGCCAGACTCAACTGCTCCGTGCTGCTGGAGACCCTCTTCTTAAATGCTGCTCTACTTTATTAATTAAAAAGTTTTACTCATTCACTCACACTGGCCTAAAAAGTGACGTTTACTTGGAGTAATTCATTAACCTGATTATTTTTCAGTTTTTAATTGAGCAGGTTTCTCTGATGAAGTTTTACTTTTACTCATCATTTTTTAAAGGGAGTAATTGTACATTTACTTGAGTACAGATGTGTCAGCGCTCTGCCCACCACTGGGAGTAGATATATATATAAAAAAACATGCAGTAAATCATTTGTTCAGGGTCGAGAGAAGCAGCAAGTCGGTCTAAATTAAATTGGACTTCACTGCACTTTCCCAACATATTGTCTGCTCGGTGGTTTCAACCACAGCAGCAGCTTAAATGTCGGCAGAAGTTTGGCTTGGATGGGATGGAGAACAAAACCACCGCTTCACCTGGCAGAATCTTTGCTACGGTGCTGGAAGCATAAAGATTGCATATTTGATTTTTTTAAAAAAGTTTCCGCACAGTTAGATCTATGCAGTAAATCACTTTTTCTTCTTTTTTAAATCAGCACAGGAGAAAAGTTGAATGCAAAAACAGGAAGCACCTTTCAGCGGTGCCACACACACAGATCACACCATATCTGCATAAACATATTAATCTTTAAGAGTGTCATTTTTACTCAAACAGCTGGCCGAAAGGCTGAACACCAAGTTCACTCAGTTTTAATTGCTGCAGATGAGTCTTCTCCCACTAAAACTTCAACCGCAGCAGCTGCATTCTTTGCATGTTTCCGCGACTGCGTCCGCTGTCAGCAGCCAAATCTGAACGCCTGGAGTAAGATTGAGGGTATTTGCAGTTTGATCCTGTCAGGATGAAAGATGAAAGCTGCACTGTATGGAGCAGCTTAAACAAAGCAGAGTTTGGAGTGTGTGTTTAGGCAGCGTCCACGGCCCGACGTGACTGAGATGAACAGATAGTGGTGGAGAGAGAGAGAGAGAGAGAGAGAGAGAGAGAGAGAGGAAGACGGGGAGATGGATGCCGAGAGATAAGGGAAGCAACAACATGTTAAGCTAACACAGACAACCCAGTTTTGTTTTCCCACGGGGTGCACGGTAGGTCCCAGTGAAACACACACACACACACACACACACACATGAATATAGTCAAAAACACAGAGATCCCATCTGCCTCGGCGCCTTAATCAGCTTATCACTCCCTGCACTGAGGCTGTTCAGAAGGACTGTATCAAGCTCTGACATACATTAGTGGCACTACCAGGATCAAGCAATATACAGTTTTTAGCTGAGCACACACACACACACACACACACACACACACACACACACTCCAAACATGCACACATACATGCAAATTCGGACTTAAGTATGCACGCATGTTTTCATCCCAAAAAAATTGGAAACGTTCCCTGCATGTAAGCTCCATAAGAATCATTAAACATGCACAGACACACACACTCAGAGAGCCGAGCTGAGAGCAACACAAACAAGGCCGAGACACACTACCGAGCATACGTGGGCAAATACAATCTGTGTGTGTGTGTGTGTGTGTGTGTTCTGACAGGACGCCAAAGCCCAGCTGATCTCTCAGTAAATATGGACATATGGTCATCCTCTGTGGGGAGAGAGAGAGAGAGAGAGAGAGTGTGTGAGGACGACAGGGAGACGGCTCTTGGCGTGTCTTCCTCATGTGTCCACGGAGAGAAGAGGCCGAATGGAGGCGTCTCATCCCCGCAGGACGTGCGCTCGCCTCCCGAAGCTGAGGCCTTTAGCCCTCTTTGACTCGCCACATGGCGGCTGGGGGGGGGCAGGGTCAGAGGTGTCTGCTCGTGGTTACACAACGATGAGGCCCTTGCGTGGTGACAACAAGGGAACCTGACTGACTAGTTAGTTATGTAAGTTTCCACAGAAACATTTGAAGAAGCAATTGATTCAAGTCGAGATGAACTCGTAGATAAAAGCAACCCGATCGCGTCCCTGTCACTGTTTATACTCCCATGATGCCGCTTTTTTGTTTCCTGCTCAGAGATAACAGGTCTAAATCAGCCTGTAGCTAACTAGCTGTGCAACTCCAGAAACAAATAAACAGAATAAAAGTCTTTATTTTTACGCCTGTGCTCTTCTCTTTGCTCTTCTTTGCAACATCAGAGTCGAATTCACTTGGAAGTCGCCCCAAAGAAGGCTGGAGATGCATTTTTAATTGTTACGTGTCCTATTTAGGGAAGACAAGTTCTCTGTCTGTCCCGTTTGTATCCACATAGAAAACTGTCAAGGAAAACTGCCTATAGATAATCTCTAAAATCTCTCGCATTGTTTTCTCTGCATGCTGTTGATTTGTATCAGTGAGTCTTTCCCAGACATGTTTGGGATGCTGTTTGTGGGAAAAGATATTAGTTAATAGTTAATATCATCAAAACTGCACGATTATGGTAGAAAAAAGAATTTGTGATAAAGATATTGTTGCGATATTGATTGAAAATGTTTAAAAAATAATAACGTTATGAGTCAAATTCATCTTTTCCTTTGTTCATTGTGCTTTTTGTCACGTTTTTTGCACTCAGAATAAGATCTGATTGTTGCAGCTCCGTCTTAAACACCCTTCAGTTCACTTCAGGGCTGATTTGAAGTTTTTGCTCATCACTTTTGAAGCACTGTGTTGTTATGGGGCTCATGCAGGCCGTGTTGGGGCTTTTTTCCTCCTCCAGGAAGGTCCATCCTCCTCTTCTGCATCGTCAGCTTTCTGCTGCCTGAGGTTTCCACTTAGCAGCTCGTCTTCCTGATGTATTTCTGGATCTCGGTTCTTTCGTCCCGTGTCCAGTCTCAGGCTGCTGGACTTGGGATGAAACCCTCCCTGACACGTGAGGAGCTTCCTTGCCTTGATATCTTTGGCTTATTATACCAGCAGGGTATCCGATGACGTGCTGATGGCTCGGACCTTTCAGGTTTTGAAAGCTGTTCTATAAATAAAGTCATTATTATTGACTAAAGCTAGACTATAATCATCTGGAATGAAACAACTAAAGCGTGACAAAAATAAAACACTTATTTGCTAAAAGACTAAAATCACTTGCCAGTAACAGTGTTTTACTGGCAGAACATTTTGTGACTGTTTGGAGGGAAAAACTGCGTCCTGATTTCATGTCACTGCACATTAACAGAGTCAGTGTATCGTGCCACGAGTGCAGAGCTGCTGATCTCACTTATTGGACATTAAAGCCCCAGAGAGCCGCAGCTGCTCCAAGACTGGGGTTATTTGCTCCTCTAATAAAAGTTGACACATCCAGTTATCTGGATACAGATAAAATCACTTCTACACTTGCAGCATCTTTCGAGTCCCCCTCCCTCCCTCCCTCCGATATCTCCCTCTTCTTTCCATTTCTTCCTCCTTCAATTTCCCAGCCGTTAAACCGCTGCGATCTGTCCGTGTCCTCCCTCTCCCCTCCGTACAGCCAACTGTTAATCAGCGTTGCCTGGGACATCAGGCGGCTGCTGTCAGGATGCCCAGCCCCAGGCTCCAGGCAGCAATATTTATCATGTGCAACAACAGCGTGCTCCAATCCTCCAGCCACCCACAATCCTCAGACCTCAGGAAAGTGGGAGAGCAGTAAATCCTGGAGGAGATCACGCATGAGATGATGTTGTGCTGCGAGGCGAGCGAATCCAGCTGACTGACACCAAATATAAAGAGGAGGGAAAACTTCATCCATCCATCCATCCATCCATTGTCTGAACCGCTTATCCTTAAGAGTCGTGGGGGGGCGGGGGTGCTGGAGTCGATCCCAGCTGCCATTGGACGAGAGGTGGGGTGCATCCTGGACTGGTCACCAGCTAATCGCAGCGCTGACACATTAAAATTAGATTCAATTAACCTGCACGTGTTTGTATGGTGGGAGGAAGCTGGAACCTTTATTTAAATCTTGAGGAAACTGAATGAATACGTGAAGATAACGAAGGAGAAAACAAAGGAGCAGAAAGACGGTTTGCCGTCGTGGTTTTAAACATCGTGTTAAGTTTTACTGTGGCAGCACAAAAGCTAAAGGCAGTTTTCCCAAATTTGGTGCTGAAGTTGAACTTCAACACCAGGTGATGGGAAGAACAGGCCTGTAAAAACAGTCGTGGATCTGCTAGAAGCTCGGCATCAGAGGGGTGAGCGTGCTGTCCAGGCTCATGGGGTCTAGCTAAAGATGCTACCAAGCTGCACTCTGTAGCTTGGACCTATATTAGGGTCTAAAAGTTAGATCTTCTCAACTTTGACTATCCTCTTGTTGATCCTGCTCTCAGAGGAAGCTCACTGTTAATACATTAATCAATCCTCAACACCACTTTGATTATTTATGCCGACACAACCAGCTTGGAAAGCAATGAAATCCATCAGAACACATCGAAAAGCAACTTCTCAAACCACTTCCGCAGCCTAATCTACATCCTTTAATTAATCTGCATCTGGGAGGTGCAAATTCTCAGAGTTGCCTTCCAAAACCAACTGGAGGTAAAAACTTGATACTCAAAACAAAGAATTTCTGTGAAGTCTTCCTTTAAAAACCTCAGTGCTCCTTTAATGTTTTGGCCTAAACGTAGTGTGTGTCCTTTCATCCCCACTCAGCTTTACACTCCCTGAAACCTCCGACGGTGTGTTTAATTGAGCAGTTGCTCTCTTAAAGAGGGTCCCGGGCTGTGAAGCAGGGTGTGGTGCTGAGGAAGGGGGAAAGGGGGGAGGAGGGGGGGCGGGGGGAGTCCTCACAACCAGCTTTCAAACTGCATGACACAACTCATGCAATTTCATGCGAGTAACCAAATGAGAAGCCAAAGGTCTTAAGGACATGATCAAAGTAAACAAAAGCCATCGGGGGGGGGGGGGTGAATTATTGATGCTGAAATGAGATTCGACGGGCCAAACACCTGCCTCTGCTGAACTGGACCTGCACCAGATTTCAGATTATAAACCCAGGAACTGGCAGCAGCGCTTCATAAACTCCCAAAACCCCGAAGAAATCAGGGGTGGTTCCATATGCTGGAACCAGGTGTGCCGGGCACCATGTTTACAGCAGAAGAACAAGAAGAAGAAAAACAGAACAGCAACGACGTAGTTTGACATTTTTTATTAATTGTTTAGAATACACCATGGTAAAGCATTTTGGATCTCTCGCTTGAGGACTCTTTGGGCATCCAGTGCCGGATTCAACAGCACTCTTTGTTCACCATCGCTGCCGTCGTGGTCTCCGGCCCTCTGATCTGACCGCCGCCACCGCCGACCCTCCTCCTCCTCCTCCTCCTCATCTGCCCATGGTGGGGGCAGATGAGGAAGATGAGCAAAAAGCCCGGCTGGTGCTCGCAGTGAACACCCTGAGCAGTCCAAAAGGGAGCAGATGCAGAGGGCGGAGAACTTGTTAACGGGGAGACGGACGCCTTTCTCCGGCTCCCGATACGACAGACAGGAAGTCAAATAAATACACAACAGTCTCACTAGCTCGCACTTTCACACTTTGCGTGTGACCGATGCCTGTTTGCGTGTGTGCATGTGTGTGTGTGTGTGTTTAAAAGTGATCCTACATTTGCTGTAATTGCAGAAGTTGTGATCAGATTGCACTTAAGAGCAAAAGACTGAATTCTGTACAAAGTCGTCCACTATTAAAAAATACATTAAGTTACATTTTTCCAAATAAATATTGGTCCATTTTCGTTAGAATGCCGAGTACATCTTTCCTGAGACACTTTCACAACCACAGACGTGTTTATACGCCACAGATATTCCTTTTCTATCCTCTCCTCGCCCGACTTACTTCAACCATCCACTTAATGTGATCGTCCCTCACCATACGACTCGCTCTCTCATCCGTGCTAAGACATACTGTACATAGTAAACAGATTTCTCGGGCTGCACCAGCGCAGCACAATCCCAGACACGAGCCAGAGCTTCAGATGCTACAGTCAGATATACAGATATATGCTGTCGTGTCCACTGCAGTTGACCTGAATGTACGTCTGCGCTGTGGAGCGACCATCAGTGTGAGCGTGATGTGTGAGTGTGCTTCGTTGAGATGACGAACCCCCCCCCCCCTGAAAATAAACCTATACAAACATTTCACTTGCATGCTGACAGAAATGTGTATAATAACAGTCTTACAGCCAAGAAAAGGATGTTTTTGTGTGTGTTTTTGAAAATACAAATGAGTTTATGGAAGCTTTTTTTTTTTTCTTTGTGAAGTTTCACAGTATCAGCGTGGCTCTCTCTCCCTGGCTTGTTCAACAGTCACACACACACACACACACACACACACAAAACAAAAAGTACCTTTACATGAGGAACCACAATCACAAACATCCTCTGCCTTCATTCTCACCAGCATCATTTATACCAGTCTATTATTGCTTTCGTATACCAATATTGTTATACAAGATCAAGAGGAGGAAAAGGGAAATGTATCGTCCGATTAGTCTTGCAAGGAAGCAGTCCTGACTTGCAGCCCAGGTTAAAAAAATCACTGATGTGTAGTTTCCAAAACGAAAAAAAAGTGTGAGTTTTCACAGGAAACCGTAAAAACGACTAGATTATCCTCAAATGTGATGTAAGGCAGCAGAAGACGAACACGCGGGCTTCCCTCGGTCTTCAGACACACATACAAAACGTACTGCTTCCCTGTTCGAGTCCTGTAAAGTCCTCATGAGTCTACACGTTGGAGACGGCGCTACCGGCGTCTCTCGCCTGACGGATGCCGTACAGCCACTTGATGACTCGAGCGTTCCTTTCAATGACGGAGATGCCGTAGGGGACCCGTTCGCTGGCTCTGGCCGGCCCGTCCTCGTCGTCCTCCTCCCCCCCGTCCTCCCTCGCCCGGTCGGCCTCCGAGCTGGGAGTGCTGACGCTGCGGAGCTTGGAGACGGACACAATGTCAGAGTTGGCCCTCGTGAAGCACTCCACGCCGCCCATGCCCTCCACCTCCGCCGGGTCCAGCCCGCAGTAGTTGAAGAAGCGCTCCAGGTCGGCCGTGGCGCGGGAGTAGCGGTCGCTCAGGTCCGACTTGGAGCGGTGCAAGGAGGGGTGCTTCCGGGCCGACCCCTTGGAGCTGGCGTTGGATATGCGGGTGAAAGCAGGGGAGGCCGGCGGGATCATGCCGGCTCGGACCAGCATGGGACTAGGCGGCAGGTAGGCTGGAGGAGGGGGCAGGGTTTTGGGGGGCGTGTTGGGCTGAGGGTGGGGTTTGTTCTGAGGGGGTGGAGGAGGTGGAACCTGGGGGTGTGCGACTTGGCCCTGGGCAGTCTGTCGGGGCCTGAGCTGAGGCTGCAGCTGGGTCCTCTGAGGCTTCCTCATCTCAGCCTGAGGCCGAACGTCCACCCTGCGTACCGTCACCGAGTTGGGGGAGCTATAGGGCGCCGGAACCACGATGCGGGGCGCTCGTGCCGGGACAGGCGGCGGCCGACGGGCTGGCTCTGCTGCAGGCGTCCGGGAGTTGTTGTTGTTGTTGAGCGGAGAGGAAGTGCAGGAGGAGGTGGACGAGGAGTTGATGGTGCCGTGATTGAGCGGTTTGAGGTTGTTGAGGAGTCGGTTGCTCCTCTCCTGCTCTGCCGACAGGCTGCTGCCGATGCTCTTAGCCCCTGATGAAGGGGAGGATGAGGAGGGGGAGGTGGAGGAAGAGGACTGGGAGCATGGCATTGGTCCATCACATACATCATTGATAAGATTATTGAGAATATCCAAGTTAAGAGCAGGTCCTCTTCTGCCCCCTGGCCCCTCTCTCCCTCCTCCATTCTCCACGTCGGCTGGCGAGCGAGGAGCTTTGCGGGCCGGGGGAGTGCTGATCTGGCACTGGAGCATCAGAGGAGGAACCAGGGGCTTGCGGATGATTGGAGGTTTGATGGGGGCCTGGCGGGTGAGGGCCACCTGCTGGCTCTTTACGTACTTGGCCTTGTCGGCCTCCAGGCGCTCCACGGCGCTCAGTTTACGCGCCCCAGGCTCAGCCTGACGGCGGAAGTAGTCCGGACCCTTGTTAAGTATCCTGAAGGGCATGGCAGAGGTGAAGGGAACCCCAGCCAGACGGCCGTCTGATGGCCGCAGGGTCTCCACCGGCATGGTGGAGGAGCTGACAGAGAGAGAGAGAGAGCGAGAGAGAGAGAGAGAGAGAGAGATTTCCTATCAGTCAAAAGGTTTTTGAAACAGAACTGCTTCTAAAAGACAGACAAGCAAAGAGGGAGTGAGAGAAAGATTCACTTCTCTGCATTTATTGTGTTAAATGTGACAAAAAGTGACTTAAATCAACCACAATGTTTTGAGCACACAGAGACCGAAGTCAGGCTGGAGGGGAACAGAGGAGCAGAAGGTGGGAGAGACTGGGGCTTTAATGGTCAACCAACATCCCTTTAGAGCTCCCACATGTCCTCTCTAAGCTTAAGAAAATAGCTCTTTTGTACTCTCTCTTTTCTTCCCACTCTCCCCCCTCCTCCCTCCCTCCCTCCCTCCCTCGCACCCAGAGCCCCCTTTAACTTCCTTACCGGTCGCTGTGCTGCTGCTGCTCTCACTTCTTCCTCCTTTCTCCTCCGTCGCCCCTCTTGCTCTTTTATCCTTCCTTTTTCCCCCAGTCCGGGCTCAGTGAAAGGCTACTTGTCGGACGGGGTCAGTCGGGGTCAAATTCCTCATCGGACCCGGCCAGACCACCTCTGTTAGCTCAGCGGTGACCCAGAAGGGGTTTAGGGCTGCGGATCGGGGTCACCGGTCAGCCACAGAGCAGCTGATGGGAGCTTTTAATCCAAAACGCAGGTCTGGCAGCCTTTATGATCCCGTCCACCACTTGCGTCCACTTCGTCTGTCAAGTCTCAGCTGTGATCTCTCACTAAACGCCGTCCAGCAACTCAGCAGCAGAGCCCCGAGGTCCTGCACAGGGGTTAAAAAAAAAAAAGAGACGGAGGTCCACGTCAGATAATGGTTCTCCGTTTTCTGCTCGCCTCTCATTAACAAAAGCATCCACACACACCGAAACACACACACACACTCTCTCTCCCTCACACACACACACACACGTCTCGGGCTGACAGACAGGGACTCTCTTCAACACTGAAGTGGAGCAGACGGGACAGGCTTTAATACCACGCTGGCTCCTCCCAGCCGGCCAATGGGGCGTCAGGCTGGGAGCCTCAGCGGGGCATGGGGGGCGGGAGCCGCGCCCCCATTGGTCCGGCGCGAAAGGGATCCCGACCAATTGGACCCCTCCCCCCTCGGAGCACAACAAAACACTGAGGCAGGGTTTTCATTCAAATGAAAATTCTTTGAAAGGGAGAGCAGGGGGGTGGTGGTGGGGGGGGGAGAAAGAGAGAGAGAGGGGAGGACAACGGGCGAAACAGCTGCAATTTTTTACATTGACTTGCATCAAGCTCAGCGGGGTGTTATGAAAACAGTGAAAAACACTGAAAGCCCACACAACTCTTCCTCTGCTGCTGCTCTTTGTCTTCATCAGCGCAGGAGTAGAGAAGAAGAGTGTGAACGATTAAAAAACAAACAATGGACGCAAGTAAATCTGAATTTGACTGGTGCAACATGTTTACATGTTAAATGCCGTATGATCTGATGTTTCTTCTTGTTTATTGTGCTTTTGTTTTGTTATATTTTGGATTTCAGTGAATGCTGCTTGTTCTCAGGTCTCTACTCTCGACGAGGCCGCCCGATTGGATAAAGGTTGAATTAAAATAACAGAAAAAAAGTAAAAAAGCAACACTAGTTTACAGACAAAGAACACGTGAAAGTTTTCTCCCCTCGTTTCTACACCTTTCGCAATTATTTTAATGATTTCTGTCAGTTTTGGGAGTGCAAAGCATGTTTTTTTTCCCCCCTCTCTCGTTCTCCAAGCTCCAACTTCCCAGAAAAACAATTCTCCCCACCAGCCCTCCTGCTCAACCCTCCCCTGCTCCTTATCGTTTACAACATTACACTCCAGGGTTACATCACACCCAGTTAGTGGGCCCCGTTCCTCTCCCTCCTCACCTCCACCTCCAACATATCTATCCGCACATTTTTAATTAGTCTTTTTATAGCCAAGTCTTCCTTCCCGACTCCCTCAACATGTGACCCTGTTTCCTCCACATCTCTCTCTCTCATCCCCCAACAGCAGACCAGCAGCAGGGAGAAAGAGCAAAAGCGACCATGACAGCTTAGACTCGGACACACACACACACACAGAGACACACACACACACTGACACTGACACACACACACACACACACACACACACAGTTCGCTTTCATCTTCACCATGTGACAAACCAAAGAAGGGTTTAAAATAGTCTCTGGCTTAAATTACAAACACATTTGCATCACAGGAAATAATGATTCACAAACATTAAGGGACCAAAACCCTCTGGGGAGCACATTTAGCGGATACGGACACTAAGAAGGCAAAATAAATTCAAGAAAAAGAGAGAGAGAGAGAGAGAGAGAGAGAGAGAGAGAGAGAGAATGAGCTGAAGGTAGAACATTTTACATCTAACAGGCATTGAAAGGAGGGAGTGCTCCCTTAGTTTCAGTTACAGGAAGACAGAAAGCCACAACTGGGACTTTTGGCCCGGCGAAAAGGACGTAAGGATCCCATGAGACCAAACACCTGCCGTAAAATTCCTCTTACTGGTTAAAGGCAGGGTCTGTGAGTTCTTATAGAGGCACTTTTTGTTATAGAGGTTGAAATTCTCATAGTAAATAAAATAGTTTGACAAAATAAATGAATTTGATGAAATAGACTTAAGAAAATCCAGTGTCTGTGGCTGTCAATCGTTTGATTCGACCGACCTGCCCGTCTACCTTCATACCTGCCTACACACACGCTGCACCGCTAACGCATGACCGGAGTCTTCCACGAGGCTAAAGCTAACGAGCTAGAGAAAGTGAAGGACCGTCCCAAGGTACCAGCACGAAGCTCACGCCCACCGAGCCGATTAGTGCACCGCAACAGGCTGGCGTTTAGCGAGCCAAAATTTTGACGTGTTGGCAGTGAATGTTTTGTCCCACACTTGGCTACCGTTTCAAATAACAACATTGGTATCACATGGTATTAATATACATACATGGTTGATACAGTCTGTTAGCTCCCGTTAGCTCGTTTAGCGAGCGAGGAGTGTCTTTGGAAGGAGAGCTAAAGGGATCTGGATACTCTTACTAGTTCCTCCAACGTTGCCGACTCTGCCTTTAATGATAAATTATTCCTTCAGCCCGACCAGCGACAGTTCAGGTGGAGATTTGGGTGCTACTTTCATGTGTGAAATTAAGTCCAACTCCCCTTTTAACACACAAATTAAATCGTGGTGTGTCTGTCAAGCGGTAACAATCAGCTTTATTGCCAAGTGAGTGAGTGAGTGTACTGGAGCACAAACATAAACACAGAAATATAAATGGAGATTTTTAAAGGAAACATTTGCACCACAGTAAGAACTGGAGCTAACAGCCTGGGGAATATTTGCATACAAGAAAAACATGGCTTTTAAAATAAGCCATTAAAGCCCATCTGAAAAGGCCGGATAGCCTTGTTTTTAGGAGTAAAAATAAAACACTTTTCAAGCGCTTTCAAGGTAACTAAAACTAAAACTTCCAGTTTCTCTTTATCTGAATTGTTACTATAAAATACTTTACACCCGCAGGAATCTGCTGGAAACAAACAAATATGACGATGGGATTGTTTCATTTCAAATATAAAAATAAAATCTGAGAATGAACCATTTCAAATTCATGCATATTCCTAACCCTGAAAATATAATGGATAAACTTGAGCTTTTCCCAGACTTGCAAGACTTTGTAAGTAAGTAACTATTTTTTAAGCAATATACAGTATGTTAATTCGTCATTAATTTTTTGTGGTGAAGTGCATTTGGGTGATCTTTCCTGCTCCGCTTTTCTTGAAAGTCCCCTAAAAATAAGAGCTACAGCACTTAGGACACATAAATAAAAGCCCGTCGAAGCGGCAGGAAAAAACCAGCAGCCACGAGCTTTGGTAGAAAAGCTTATAAAAAAAGGAATATGGTTGTATATATCCATATCCATTCATAGACACTCATCCTAAAGAAAGACTCTACCAGAAACGGTGAAGACAAACGTCTGGTCACAGAAACCTCAGCCACCTCAGGTTCAGTGTGCTGTGGCCTTGTCATTACCCTCACACAAGCCTCTACAGCCTTTTGGTCCAGATTTAGAGCCTTTTCATGTCCACAAAAAGCCCAATTTAGGCTGGACTATGTCATTCGGGCACAAGGGAACGACGTGAATGCTTTGACAGAGGTCCCAGTTTAACGTGTAGCGGCCTGAAAAGTGCGAGTGCGCTAATCTGCCCTCGTCGCTGCCTTTTCCACAACATTAACGTAATGCAAAAGCTGCCTCTGTCGCACACTTTAAACACGATTAGTGCAGTACAGCGGACAAATCGTGTCAACACAAAGCGGAAGCGATTGTGCAGGGAATGATGGGGATATCTCTCCGGTTCAACACTACAAAACACACAAGGTTTTAAAACAAGCCAGGCGAGAGCGGTGTGCGTCCACACACAACGATCCCCGTAACACCCACATAAACCCATCTCAGCCGATAACTGTAATCCCATGATCCAGTCTCTTTGTTGCCTTACTGGACCCGACGGTTTGGCCTCAGATGCCGCTGGAGACGGAGAGACAAAAGAGTTCGAACCGCTCACAATAATGACCGTCAATGAAAGTATGCAAGTGTCAGCCCAGCTATCACCCTTCTTCAAAAAGGTCTAACTGATAACATTTTTACGTCTATGAATAAAACATTTTTCTTTAAATGCATCCACATAAATAAAAGCATTGCTTTTCCTGAATCATGTGTGAATCATTTTGGTGCTCCTGTGTGTGAGCTGTCTGACGTTTGGTGACCGTTTCTAACGAAGCTTGTGAGCGAATACAATAACGACTTTAGTATCATGTTGTGTCGCCATACATCCATTAGTAGCTGCCAGTTTATGTGGAAAAAAAAAAAAAGACTAAACTGAGATTTTTTAGTTCGTTTGATAGTCTGTAAGTTTGATGGTAAGCACCCAGCTTCACTCTGGCACCAAACTCAAGCGCTGACGTTAGCGTGCATTAGCTATCTCAATCGTCTAAAAACACCAATAACCCATACAATTCACAACATCAGCAGCAACAGCCAACGGCTGCGGTCGTGACAATCTTAACCAACATTTTGTCACCGGGTAAACTGCACAAATTAGAAAATTCAATCCCTGAGGAGCCACGTTCGCATCATTGACGGCTCCCTCTGGCTCCCTAAGATGGGCACGACTGAGCCATCATATGTCACTGCACGCAGAGAATTTCACCTTCCTGATTAATTGATTTTGTTGTTTTGGTCATTTTCCCTCGATTTGCGGGCTTCTAACAGAAACAAGCAGGTGCCATTTTTTTTAAATTTTCTTGGAGCCATTTCCTACTGGGTTGTGCCGTTTCCTGCAGACAACAGGCTCAAGTGTATTCCCACTTCCAAAACAAACCTTTTGTCGTCCATGATGTGAAAAAACAAATAAAAAACAGTGGCACCAGGCCAGAAGTCAAGTGGTCTGATATGATGTGATTGGATGTACTACTGAGAGACTGCATAGGATGTTTTATTTTGAAAATCCACTGGCTTCTCTATGCGGTTCCTGTGTCCGACTTCCTGTCCAGTTCATCATGAAATATGCAGGTTGTGCAATGAAATGTCAGCCACCTCCTCCTCAGGTGTCGTGACATGAATGCGAGAGAAGGTGGGAAAGTGAACTCTCCATCTAATGGCTGATCAGCAGCTCTTGTCATTCATCACCTCACTGTGCAGCATCAGGCAGCTAAAAGCCATCGCTGGTGTGTGTGTGTGTGTGTGTGTGTGTGTGTGTGTACGGCACCACTGCACCACCATCAAACGAGCTGTGAACTGACCCGAGCTACACCATCTCCTGCCCGTCTTGTTTTTATAACTTCCCCCCCACTGTCTTTTTGCTTTCCCTTCCTGCTACGTCCTGCGGCTACACAAGCGGCCGCCGTCTCCGAAAGAGAGACGAGCCCACCGACCACAGCGACCCGCCGAGGAATGGTGTCTCGATTCCGCGGTGGAAACTCGATTGGGTTCAATTGTCACAAAACTATGCTGACCACTGTGCTGTTCTGAATCTGACCGCCTCTGTGTTCGCCCTTCCAACCGCCTTATTAGCAGATAATAATACGGGCTGTGATGCCTGCTGTGTTAGGAAGCGACAGAAAGAACAGGAGGAAAGATGTGAGATATGAGAAGTGTGGCAGGGGGAAGCTCCAGCTGAGAGGAAGGGATGACTCAAGTTTTTTGAGCCACAGCTGACTATGGTCACCTCCATCCAGCCTGCTTAAGCCTAATTACAGGGACAAACCCACAACTGGGAGCAGTTTGCCTCGCCGGTATTTTCTAGCACCAAGTTACTGAGTGACTGAATGAAGAGCAAACACGTGAGGAAATGGGCTTTGGCAGGAGAGGAAAGAAGAAAAAACGTAGGTCATGTCTTGAGTTTTTACACTTTTTTCTTCCTACAAAATGTCCTGAATTGAGTGTCGTTAACAGCCGAGGGTCCAAACGTTAAGGCATAGCAACGAGGCACGTTTATGTGTTTTCTCTGGCATATCGCCGTGGCCTTGGTCCCGGCGGACGTTGAACCCAGATTGTATAGAAAACACCAGGAGCTCCACCTACAGACAGATGTCAACACAAAGCCCTCACTGAGGAGCACATCTTTAACAAATCTTGTAAAGTAACTGAATGAAGGGAGTTTAGATAACAAGACAACCATTGATCTGTTTTTACATCTGATGTTTGTATTTTTTTAATTTATAGGCCCCATACATGCATATCTTTTATTTTTAAATATATATTTTCCTCATCTTACGTAGCAAAGCTCACACGTGTGAATTTGTGCAACATCCTGAATCTTGAATAAGGTGAGTTGTGTCTCAGAGGTCCGGCTGAGCTCAACAACAACTTTCCCCGAGCTGGAGGGGATTCAGTGTCTTTTTTGTTGTTGTAAATGAGTCACCTTTAGCCGAAGCAGAGAGCTGAGGGGGGTCATTGATGCAAGTTAGTCAGAGTTTCTCTGGTTTGTCACTTGCTGGAGTGACGAGCAGGAAGTAATGACGCACTCACGACAGGAAAAATGTGAGAGAAAAACAAACAAACGCTCTCAGCGGGACCGTTTGTTTGTGTGTGTGAGATCAGCAGGTTGTCCCCGTTCTACGGTGACCTTAGCTCGTCTATTTCTGGACTCTTTGCTATGACGCCTGCACACAATGCTCTGGGAACTTGGACGTATCATCAGACCTGAATGACGGGTCGTCACTCAGCCTCACTTTTCCGGGTATTGCAATGAAAAAGAAACCCCCCCCCCAAAAAAAAGCATTTTCCCCATAAACCATCACTGAAAAAGAGGTTACATATTACTCTCTTTAGTTTATAGTTTTAGGCCATGGGAAGTTAATCTCTCAATTTGTTTTCAAAATGACGTCGTCATCGTGTTACAAGCCATTCACTGGCGTAGCTGAGCCAGAGGCATGATGGGATAAACACTATTGTACATATTCAAAGGGCCAAAAACGTGGATCCTAACTTGAAAGACAAACTTTGGCGTGTGTGCCAGGAGAGTAATTCTCATTGGACTAGGCGCCATCTTTGCCATCGGTATCCAGTTCACATGATACATCCTGGAGAGGAATCAGATAATAAGATAAGCTGTAGCACTACCTGAGGAAAAGAGTCTGTATTAAAGTCTAAACGGATGAGATGTCGGCCACAGCCTCTCCGGTTGTGAGCACACAACACAACCCAGGGCCCCATCACCCCCACTGGGACACCCCACATTCAGTTTCCAGTTTGTAAGTCAATAAAAAGCTTAAACAGAAGAGTTCAAAAGGTTATCAGCCACTCCCCTTCAGGGCTGATTTAGGAGAGCTCCACAGACAGCTAATGAAGACAGAGAGGAGAGCAGAGGAGCTCCAGACCCCGCGGGATTCAACCCTTAACGCCCCGGCCTCACCTCCATCAGCCCCGGCTTCCCACTGAAGGCAGCTCTTGGCCGGGCGGAGAACTGAACCGACATGCATGACTGAAGTGTCTGGACTGCACGGTTATGCAACGCTTCTATGCACTGGGGTCTGGTCGACTGCAAAAACAACCACTGGACCATAAGCAGACAGTTATTATAGCATCTAGCTTCATCTTTGTATGGCCCTCCCCCACTTGGCCCCTGAAGCTCCCCCCTCCTCCGCCTCTACCCCATCACTGTCTGCGTCTGTCGCCCCAGGAAACACACACACATCCACGCACAATTACACCCATGGGTGGGGGTCCAGTGAAATCCTGTCTCTCCTGTGGATGCGTGTTAGCCGCGCATCCGCAAATGCCAACATCCTCGTTTCTCGTCGCACGCGCATGTCAGGAAGGGAGGGAGTTTTCACAGAGTAGGTAATCAGCGGCAGAGCAGGTGGCCAAGTCCTCCCTCGGGAAAAGTAAACCCGGCAGCGAAGACAAACATGTTATAACATCTGTGATCTGCTCACATTAGCTACACAGAAATAAAAAAGAAAAAAAAAAAAAGTCAGTGATTCAATAAGCGTCGCAGCATAAACAGGACGACTATACGACTAAAAAGTGTCACATTCTCTCCAACTCATTACAGCCAATCAACATAATGGTAGATAAAGTTATTTGATTTTCAGTTCTCTTCAAAATAAATCAACGCTTTGAGTCTCGGTGATAAAACCTCAGCTTAGCGCGACAATTTCACATGTATTTAACAACGAAATGCTGCTGATTATTTTCCTCCCTGTACTGGATAACTAGCATGCAGGATTACAACCCCTCAGATTCACTCTTCCCGTAGAGACTCTGGCACTGCCGAGCCTCCAGAGGGTGAAACAACTCTGATCCAGCAAAGGATTTCTGCTGATTATCAAGGAAACTACGATGAAACCACCTAAACAGATCTGTAGATCTTGTGGGAGACGAGTGTGAGCTTAAGAGTGTGTGTTTGTAACCGGAGGCATCTACTCTGTTAGGTAACACACACACCTGGAGACATACATGAGCACATAGAGCCATACTTACACACACTAATGCAATAACATACCAAGTGCACACTAGAAATATAGAATACCTTAACAGTCAGGTGCACGCACGCGCACGCGCGCGCACACACACACACACACACACACACACACACACACACACACACACACACACACACACACACACACACACACACACACACACACACACACACACACACACACACACACACACACACACACACACACACACACACACACACACACACACCTCTATGCTGCAGAAGTAGGGCCTGAAGGGGAAAAAAAAAATTGAGAGAAGAAGAAGAGAAAATATCGCATGATGAACACATTCCAGAGACATGCAGGCGTGGATGCAATCACATACTGCTGTCCTCAGTCAGCTACAGAGCCACCACACACACACACACACTCTCTGGTGGGAGGGAGAGTGGTCACTGTGGAGTCGCCTCAATGGCTAGGCCTCACTGTTGGCTTGGATTCAGGGAGTGTTTTACTCACACACACACACGTGAGTGTTGCTTGCACTCGCATGTACAAACACATTCACACACAGCAGTCGTTCCCGCTCTGTTAACCCTTTAGATAACCCTTGATTACCTCTCCAGTGGCAGATGGAGGGGCTCCAAGTCTAAAGAGCGGCCGTGAAAACGAGCGTTTCTGGAAATCTGCCCCAAAAACCCTGATGCGACACAGAACTAGAACCGTGTACACGTTAGAGACAAAAGAGTGCAAGATGAGGGAATGAAACTGTGAGGTAACCTGGAGCACTTCAGGCACGACAACGCTGTGAAACGCTTTCCTTTTCTAGATGACATAAAATGTCAAGCTCAAACTTGTTATGAGCTACGTCACATCCACGGCCTGCCATGCAGCTTCTCACCCCCGTTACAGCTGAGAGGGTGAAAATAGTCCTGGAGCAGAGCTGCCAAATGTTATAATCAAGACCAGTATTTTTAGATTTGGCGTTCCATCTCAAGGACAAGGCAGCACAGGCAGGGACACAGAGAGAGACAATAGCTGTCCGTATAATTGCAGAGCATTTCAGCTGCTCTGCGTGGTTTTTCAAACTATCACAATAAATGCTTACATGCTCAGCTTCTTGCTAACGTGCAACAAATGAGTGAATACTCGGACACAGAGAAGGCCGTGTAAGAAAACAAAGGCTTAAGTCACTAACAGGCATATTGACTCAAATAATGTCACTCAAGTGTAAAGTTTGCAGTCGATACCTAAGCAACAAGCCCCCTCCCGCCACCACCCCTTGGTAAGTACACAGACACAAACCCCATGTGTCTACACACAGGACAGGAGGTAAAGTTTACTCACATGACGTTTACGAGTTGAGGCACTCAAAGTGGAAACAGGAAAACCAGAGAAGACACAGCAGGTAGGAGCTCTGAGGCTGCCGGAGTGCCGGTGTGTGTGAGCGTGGTGCGTTCCTGTGTGTGCGCACCAGCAAAGTGAACACCAACCTGAGCGTCTCTCTCCTCCTCAAGGCTCATGTGCTCCCCCCTCCTCCTCCTCCTCTCCCCTCCCACTTCCTCCCCCTGCCGAGGGAGGCCCCGCCCCCCTCTGTCTAGAAGCAGGAAGGGAGTCAGGAGAGCAGGAAGCAAGAGCTTTTCCTCATGGTCGCATGGGCTTCCCGGCACTTTCTCAGTGCCCCGTCTTTCTTTTTAAGTGCCATTTTCCACTACCTGTGAAATGCCACCTGTAATGCAGGAAATGGAAAAAGTGATTCACCTTTTTAAGGCTGCTGCTGGGATCAAAAAGGAAAAGTTTCACAGTGATCGTCAAGAGGAAAGCAATCAATACAGACTGTGACATGAGATCTTCTGCCTTTTACTGCTTATTCCAAACATCTAAAATCTAAAATTCCTAATTTCTCCAAACAGCAGCTGGTGGACCAACAAGTGATTATTTGAGCAGAAACTCAAAACAATCCCTCGCTGCAGCTTCTGTGAGTATTTGCTGCTTCTCTTTGACTTCTTTGGTTTCGCTCGAGGAGGAGCGGCTCCTCACGGCTGAGGAGCTCCGACTTTAAATACAACAAGAAGTTAACAAAATAATCCCCCTTCTCTAAAATCCACTCTAAAAAGTATATTTTAATGATGGTTAATGAATAATGGGTGCTTCACATTAGAATCCCTAATATGCACCCTTATTCACATAAACTAGAAGCACAATTTAAAGATTATTGTCATCTCTTCTCTCACGACAATGGCTGGATTTTCACCCCACCTTTCCATTTCCAGGAACTTATTTACCTGGGTAAAAGAATTCCTGATAATCTGTGTGGAAGATTTATTCAAACCGGGCTGATGACGTATGGGGGAGTGCCAGTATATGCCGGTCTGTGGCCCAGCATGGCGTCGAGCTGGTCATCCTACTTGTTAGTACGGCGGTCGGACCCACTGCGACTGTTGTGGTCCTTGCATAAGTTTCTTCAACTTTCAACTTTTCCCGAACGTGTTTCGCTGTTCGTTCGCCCTACATTTAGCTCCGCCAGCTTGTCGGCTATTCTTCCACACACTCTGTCGTTCCTGCTGAATTTCTACCTCGGCAAATACGCTCAAAAGAGCCTGGCCCTCGCTGTCCGTCCGCTTCTCGTAGCTTCTCCTCTTTTGTTCCATTTTCCAAATGGTCAAAACACAAACGAAGTGAAGCTTGTAGAAATGAAATAAACAAGTTTGCAACCACGCTGGCTTAAACACGGAAGTGTGTTCCACCAATCAGCCTTCTGCAGCACACAGCCCCGGGGAATCTGAAAAGTCCTACCCCCATACTAGGTGCTTTTTTCGAGGAAAGTTTGGGGTTGAAATCCCGGGTAAATGAGAAAAGTCCCTGCGGTGGAAAAGGGGCTAATGCAATCAAGTGCTTGTTTCAAAGGGGCATTTATTTAGTCTAGATCAGTTAGACATTACTTCATATGACTAAGACTCACAAATCACTTCAGAAAACACTTGTGCCTGCACATAAGCACCATTAACGGACCGAGTTCAGGTGGGTTTACCCAAAACTCTGACCACATTCCTGACAGCAGCCAAATAAAACTCTGATTTCACCTGAAGTTACTCCAGATAACATCTGCCTTTTTTCTTTCCAACAGATTATTCTGAGGTAATCAGAGCTTTCTAGTAAGTCAGAGAGTCAGGGGGAGGGACGAGGGATAAACAAAAGAAATGAAATGAAACAAAAGAAAAGGAATATCATTATGAAGGAGGTGCGGTCAAGGACATCCTGTCATTAGGGCCTGCAAAACAAAAACAGTGGTTCAGGAGAGGCTTTAGCTACGGGAATACCAGAGAGTTTAGGTTTGTGCCCAGTCAACACAAGTAACACATCAGTAAATGCACTCGTACCCGTTCTCATGGCTCGTTTGTTTCACTCCCTGCAAACCGTGGCGGAGCTGCCGTCGCTCATTACAGTCCAAACACACTGTGGTGCTTATTTAAAAAGGAGTCAGCAGGGCGGGGTGCAGTGGAACACACACACACACATTAAGACACACACATGCAGTGGTCAGTCGCTCTCCAGAGGCAACAGCAGGGAGCGGACTTCCACCCAGAAAAGCAGCACTGCAGTCAAAAAACACACAGCGGGAGTCCACGGGGTGGGACGATAAATATTTCGGCTCGGCCACCAGATCCTGACACCTTCTCTTCCTCTGTTAGCACCATCAATCACACTCTCCTTCCTTCCTGTCCATCCATCCCTCTTTCTGAGGACTTGCTGATAATCATCTCTGCCTTTTGTTCCTCCTCTCATATCTCCATCAGAAAAACATCTACTCTTCTCATCCTAGATCGACCCATTTTCTCCTCACGTCCCCGCCCTCATCTCCATCCTGTCTTCACGTAGAGAGGGCGAAGGCCAGTAGAACTATATAAAAGTTTTTGAGCCCGTTTGACTTGTGCTGTAAATTACACACACAATATTTATCAATGTAAAGGATAGTTTTGCAAATCAAGAAAGTCTCAGTTTGTCGTAAGATAGACAGTCTCGTCTTGAACGATGTACGTCACCCGTTAGCTAGCTAGCTAACTTAGCTACGTTCCACGCACAAATACAATGTTATCTTACCCGAAGCCAAAGGTCGAGCACATCTTCTCCTGTGACTACATCCTGATACAAAACACACACACACTTTTGGGTGTGTCGTCGTTCTAATCACATATTTCCAGACACTTTGAGTTAAATTTATCTTTTAAATTGACAAACAACGTGTGCAAATCACAGCGTTCAAAAGGGATCCAAAAAATTGACTTTAGTGCATATTTTATTCTAAATAAGGTCCAATAGAGGAGCAGGACGTCGCCTCTCTACTCTCTTTATTTTCTCAACATTTGATCTCATTCCTTTCTTCAGCATTCCTCCTCCTCCGTCACTCCTATCTGAAAGCAACACGATCTTTATGCCAGGGGGGAATATTTTCAACATTTAAACCCTGTTAGCGTCACAGCCTCCTGTGGCCTGTGGCTGTGGTAATGCACCTCCATGAGAACACACACACACACGCCTTCGCTCGGAGACACAGAGGAGGCAGGTGGATTAAGAGCGCTATTGTCAGCATGTGCTGCCTTCTCATTTGGCCAAATGCTCTGTGATCCACAGTACACAGCGTGCACACATGCCACTCTATACCGACACCCCACTGAGTGTTTAGTAAACACAAACCGTTAGCTCTATTCATAATGCTCTTTTCTAACGCAGCAGCTGGAAGTGTCTTTTTATAGTGATCGCTAAAAGGAGGTGAGGCGTGTAAAGTAAAAGTCACGTCACACACACACACACACACACATACATACATTCCACGAATGCAAGGACTCACCAGGCTATCATCTCATATTTCTGCTCACATTACACACCGGCATGCCCGAGCACGCCCCGTCCCAGTCACCCTTCATCCTCCGTCGGTCAAGATACCAAACTGGAATCAATCACGCCGAGAAAAATCCTGAGATGTTAGGAGAATTAAAAATACTTCCCAGTAGAAGCCAATCGATACTGGATCCTGAAAGGCTGATACAACGGTAGTTTGAGGCAGAAAAGCCAATAGCCGACTAATTGGCCAATATCCACTGATGAATTTAGAATATTTTCACTGGTTTTTCTTGCCGTCAGACGGCCTTTTCTGTCTGACAGCCTGTTCTCTTCACAAAGCTACCAGACTCCATTGACAAAACCAGTAATTTTAACTCACAGAACACACACACACTACTTCGAATCCAAACCAACATGTTGACGATCAATGCATTGTAGCAAAGAGTACTACCGTGCTCTGCAAGATAAAATGACCGTTTTTGTGAATGAAGTCTGGTGGCTTTGACAACAGCTTACTTTCTCAGTCGAGGAGACTGTCTAGAGCAAGTTGAAGCAATTAAAATATTCTAAATATAGTGTAGATATATAGTTTTCCTAGTTCCATGCTGGGACTCCTTGCTATGGAGCCAACTATGAATGAGCACTTTACACAACCTCACTTAAAAATTATCCAAAGCATCCTTTTTGATACTTGGCCAATCAAAAACAAAACCAGGTGATACCTCCTAAGACTAAGCTTATCAAAGCTCTGGGGTGCCTGGGAGCCAGATTTACTGAGTAGGACTTGTTGTAGGGGTAAAGACTACAAAACAGCAAACTTTCCATCTTGATCTTCCTCTCACCATGATCGGTGACGTACGGTAAATCACTTCACGACTAACGGAGGTGGCGCAGCCATCAGCCACTATTGGAGCCATGTTCCACCAATAGTGATGATGTGTAAAACTTCTGTTGCTGTAGCTATCTTACATGCTAATTAGCTTTAGACAACACCAGATTGGTAAAATAACCATAAAGAAGCTGTTGGTGGAGCAGGTGGAGCTCTCCATTAGATCTTCTGGTTGACGTCAGCTGATTGGTACTTAAGTACACAATGGTGCTTTTTACAGTTAGTGATATTTGTGCTGTTTGTTAGTTTGAAAAATGGGTTAAATTATTTACTTTGGTGCCTTTGGGGCTTAAAGAATTGTCAGAATGCATTCACATCTCTACTTCCCAGAATGCACTGCTGTAATGACACACACAAACAGTCACAGGTATGCGGTCCAGACATTCATCTGCTCAAGTTTACACTTCGTGCCTTGGATTTGGCCACGTGAGCGGTATTATTGCACAAATGATAGCAAGTGGCCGTTGATGCTCACAGGACATATTTAATCAGGCCTGGTTATCGCCGACAGTTGATCTACGTTGACTTTCACATGCTCAAACGTGCTGCAAAGATGCAAAGCAAATATTTTGGTCTTGTTCAAACAGCAAGAGTTCTTTAGGGCAACACGTGACTTGTTCCAAAGCCCCTGACCCCCTTTTTTTTTTTTTTAAAAACAAAAATCAAACATAGCAGATAAACAAATACTGCCCTGCAGCTCAGAAAACTCTGAAACTTCATCACGCCTCATTTGCATCGAATACAGAGAGAGCAGTGAAATATGCGAGTCCCTCCTTGATCTCTAAAGGAACACGATAGTCTCTCCAATCTTTCGGGGGGACGTGTTGCCTTGGGCTACGTCAGCAGATACTGGTGGCACAGTGATGGACACCACCTACATAAACACGTGATCCAACTCTGGATCAGGGTCGATGAACTTATGATATATAGACTACAGGTACAGATCTCACCACAAAGCAAGCCACTGCGTTAATATCTCTGCTTCTATTAGAGCATCGAGGACAACGCCGCAGATCATTACACCAAGAAGATTTTATTCATACCGCCCACTACTACGCTGCACTAACGGGGTACTGTAGTCGTAGTGGTTTCCACTGCCATGAAGTGGAGAGACTCACAAGAGACAGATTCTTTTTCTTTTAATTAGTCAAGAATTGAGGCAGCAGATGCAGAGACTCTGGATCCGACATTTTCCATAATTTAGGGCTGAAATTAATGAGTATTTCCTCAATTGATAGTTTAGTCAGTGAAGTGTAAGAAGACAGTGGAAAACACACATTAGTATTTCTAATTGCTTGCTCTGCTCGAATGACTATCTGGAATTTAAAGATGTTTAATGTAGCATCATAGAAGACACAGAAAAATGGCACTTGATTGATAATCCGAGTTATTTATTCATAGTTAAGTGCAACTGAATTATAGAATAAAGTAAAAAAAAAGAATACATTTTTCATTAATTATTTTCAACTTGAACTATTTCAACTTTCATGATTCTGACTTTATATGTTATGAATACTTCAGCTGTGGCATAAATTTTACATTTTGGGAAATATGCTCATTATGCAATATCTTGCTGAGAAAGAAAAGACAAGTCTGTTTTAGAGTTATGACCAGTTACCAGCAACCAGAAGAGACACTAGGAAATACGTAAACCCCACAAAATGGAAAATTGACGTTTTTCCCACACATCTGTTCTAGTGCAGATTAAACAAACGAGTCACATGCTCATTATTGAGCTGTGCCATTTTAACCAGCCGCTGGCAGCTTCATATTTACTCCACCTACCTGAGATTGGCATCAACCTTAGCATCCAACGCCTGACAAAGAACACAAATGTGAGAATATTTCCCAAAACATTGAGCTACTCTGCAAAACTTTTAAATCTAAAGTCCAGACTGAGATAACACCCCCACGTTCTCGCTGAGGTTAGTTTCGAGACTTAGAGACTTAGAGACTTCTTTATTTTATCTCCCATAGGGGGAAATTTTCTTGTTACAGCAGCAACAATATAAACAGGGAGAGTGAAAGAAACAAAGCAATAGAAAAGACAAAAAATAGCAAATATAAATATATATATATATATATATATATATATATATATTATATAATATAATATATATTCACAAACTGCAGAACAGAAACAGAAAGTGTTTTTTAGTATTAATTAAAAACGGCTGCGTCTTTTGTTAGCTCTGTCACGTTTCAGGTAAGGAAGCGTCCGTCAGTTAAATAGAAACTTTGCGCTGCAACATTACAGTTGACACCCACGACTTGGACTGGGATGCAACTCAGGCTGCAGACAGTTTGCGGCAACATAAAGTTGAGAGAGTGAACCCAACATGGCACAGAAACAAGTTGAACACTGTTTGTTTCAGCTCTCTGGTTAGTAGGTCAGTGGGCCCAGCATGGAGGGGGCAGGGCAAATAATGGTTAACCGGGAGCGTGTTGTCTAAAAGTGACCTCGAACAGCCGGAGGCGCTGCACACAGGCAAAGGGCAGCGTCTCCCGCAAGCAGGGAGGAAGCACGGCCTTCTGGGAATGTAAACCATGTAGGGAATGATGAAAGAAAGGTTGGCATCCTGACTGCTGTCGTTTATCTGAGAAGGGCGGGGCAGGTTGGTGGGCGAGGGAGATTCCCCTAAAAATACATGAGCAAACACACCCGCATGTGTTGGCACTCACATGCTCATAATACTCTTCCCAACGCGCACTGTGTGGGTGTGCAGGGATTCATGAGGACAGCACGCTCTGGGTGACGAATCAGAGACAAACACAAACTCATCAAACCAGATATTGTGCTTGTGTAGTCATCCTTGATTCAGTCTTAACTGTCTGGTTCCCAGCCTTAGACCCAATTATTGTGATTAATGACTAAAGCTCCTCTTGGGCTGCTGGCATATTAATAGCAGCAAACAGATGAACCACTTGTGCTCCTTTCACCTGCCAAACACTCACCAAAAACCCTTTAAAAGTAGGTCAAGACTGATGTACGTCAGCCAGGCTTTTAAGAAACAGAATCACATGTTTTCTTCATGTGGAGGCCAGCTCATCTGAGCTGATAACGAGATGGCGAAGGTTTTTTTTTTTTTTTTTGCAGGACAGTAGCATCATGGGAAGTCCTCCTCTCCGTGTTGCCTCTCACGCTGTCACTTCATGTCAGTCGCACAAGACGAGCGGTTTGCATGCGAGGGATCTGAGCTGCTGACCTCCAGAGTTTAGCACAAACTGAGACGCAGCTTGCCAGGACGACGAGTCACACTTGGCCCCATTCCTCCAGAGAGGGGTGGGTGGGGGTGACTGGCACAAACTGGGAGCACCCACGGGCCAATGACTGGAGGGAACTCCAGCCACATGACTCCTACTGTCTAGGATATTTGGGCCAGAGAGGGCTTAACCTGACTGTGAAGCTGGCAAGAGAGCCAACTGTGCTCTTTAGAAGTGAGACATCACATCTTGTGGTTGGTGTTGTTTGTGGACTCCGTGACAGTGTGGGGTTCACACAGACAGAAATATTGTACTTTTAACTCCATCGGGTTCCTGTGATAGATCAAGATTTTACTTTTACAAAAATATATGATCAGTGAATAAACCACCAGTTAAAATTAGCTGCACCTCAACCGACTACAACAATGAAATAGAAAAATCTAAACCAAGTCAATATTTGGTGCGACTACCCTTTGCTTCATGTATCTGTATCCAGAGCTGGACTGCATGAGACCCCCAACAACGTAAACCACCACACAGAGAGCTAAGTAATGGGTGTAAACACAGTTAATAGCCAGGGCAGACTAAATGCCAGAGTTTCTTGAGGTTTATACGGTACATTTTGCTGGAAAAACTACAATCTGTGCTTCTTCTACCTCAGTGAATTTACTTCGTTCCCATGATATGTGAATGAATGCATGTGATACTTCTGCACAAAAATGCATCTAACTAAAAAAAAACAAAAACGTGTTTCCCTCACATTAATGGACCCGTGCTGCATAATGTCAGTCTGCATCTGTGTGGTTGTGTTGTATATGCTGGCCGAGCGGAGCGGTTTACTTTGCCTGGTGCGAAAGACGATGGCAGCATAAGATGAGCTCATCGTCATCTTGTGGCACACAAAGCTACGTCAGTGCAGCGACGGAGGCCAAACACAGGTAGCACCGCAGGGTGGACGACAGCCGAGCGGAAGAGACAGGAAGAGAAACGCAGCGGCGGGGAGATGAGCCGGACTTGGCACAACTTGGAGTCAGCAAAACAGCCCGTTGACAGCAGCCAGACAGTAAGGGTGAGAAGTGAAGCCACGCCGGCTCAGAGTCGCACTAACACAACCCTCCCAACAAACTCTCCATGTGTTCATCCTGGAAAAACTCCCAAAATAGTATCATCACTGCATTCTCCTCTGAAAGACACTCATTTAGATGATCTGCAGTGTGCAGAAAAACAAAAAACATCTTCACATGTTGTTCTGCAACAATAACGCCGGTTCTAATATTGCAGGCCACAGCCAGTGGAGCCACAGTATTATCTGCTGGCTACTCGCTGTGATGGATGGCATTTAGGTTTGGCAGGAAAAATGTGATACTCTCCAGCTAATCACAGGTTTGCTGTCATAGAGAGAAAACAGAGAACATGAGCAGCATTAGCGACAGCGGTTAGCTCCTCTATTATGCATGCCATCACAGCAGGCTGATGTAACGTTTGAGATTAAATGTTCCAGTGTGTCTCTCTGTGTGGCAGCTGCGTTAAGCACAAACTGTAATATTACCACCGCTGACATCTACTGTAGCCCTTAATTAGAGAGGATTCCCTCGTTTTTTTCCTAAACTCACAACGGGGCATCACCACCGCTGGGACCAAAATACTGAAAAGTTAACGACAGGATGGGCAGACAGAGGAAAAAAGATAATCCGAGAGCCTCAGAGACAGAAAACCTCACAAGCCAAACCTCAGACATGGTGATTTACCAGAGAATAATGTGAAAATCTACAAGCACTCATTCTATAACTTCCAAATGATATTAATCTCTTGATTTATATTTTTGCACCCAAATATTTAAGAAGTATGTCGTCATTGGAGAAAACATCAGAAATATTGATCCTGTTTAAATTGTGCCGTGTTGTTTGTCAGTTTGAAAGATAATTTTGCAAGTCAGGAAAGTTTGTCGTAAAAATGTTGAAGAATCAGACTTTGAAAATACATGATTAGAACGACATGGCATCAGGATGTCGTCACAGGAGCAGGTAGAGCGATCCGCTTGTCCTTCATCCAGGAGTCGCTGGATAAAACACATGAAGTCAGATAACGTTACGTTAGCGCGTGGAACGTAGCTGAGTTAGCTAGCTAGTTAGCAAATGACCCATTTCGTTGGAGACGGGAGGACGTGGTTCACCGAGCGGTTCCACATCTAACTGAATGTTACTTTACCATCTACAAGGCAAAATATGACTTTCTTGACTTGCAAAATTACCTTTTAATTTGACAAACATGATATCTGTAATTCACGGCACAACTCAAACAGAATCAAAAACATATTTGTCTCTCGACTAGTGTACATATATCTTCTCCGAAATAAGGTCCCACGAGGCCCACTGGAAAGGGTAACCAGTAAACACATGTTCAGGTTAGGCCTGCAACTATTTCATTACTGATTAATATGCCAATTATTTTCTTAATGCATCAACCACTGTAGTTGCTTTGTCCATAAAAAGATACAAAATAAGGAAAAATAGCCTTTAAATGTCTAATTTTGTCAGAACAGAGCAAAGATATTTAATTTACAATTATTTCAAACAGTGAAAAGCAGCAAATCCTCAGCAAAAACCTCAATCAAGCAAACTCCCCATTAAGAAAATATCTACAATCAAAACAGTTATTATTATTGCTAAAGCTCTAGTTCTGCATGTGCTAAATGATCTGACTGAGTCAAAACATCTCAAACAAATAGACACGATGGAAATAACCCTGTTTGTAGACCTGCCTCGCATGTGGACAATCAATAGTTGTTCTTCTCAAACAACTTACTATAATTCAAAGTGAGAGGGTGGCATTTTCCAAGTGTCCATTCCAGTTCACTTTAATATTAATCAGAAGCATTTTAAATGGTTTTGCCCGCCAGCAATGAAAAGCCGCTGACTGAGCTAATCTAAGCTCCTGAATTAGACAAAAGGCTCCGAGCATCCTCCAAGTGCGCTTCATTAAACAAGAGTCCATCTCCGGCTCTCCCCTGCACAGGACACTGGTGGGTTGTGGTGGACCTCCGTCTTCAGTTAAAACCCCAGTAAGCTTTTTTCCAGACATCACCAACCCATGCTCTTTACTCCATTTCATGTTTTCCCCCCTTGTCCAAATGAAGGAAACAAAGACTCTGCAGAAATCTTCAAAAGACAGATGTGAATAACAGTGGGCAGCTCAGCGCTACTGTTATATGCACCATGTCACGAACTGTTATTAACATTTCAAAAGTGGTGTGTTTTTTCCATTCAGATAGAAGAAGCAGAGTCAGAGTTCAAGCCACTGCCTCTTGTTTTTCCTCGAGATGAACGCTCGCTCACTGAGGGGCCAATAAAAATAAAGAGACTCCATGCTGACAAGCAAATAGAGTTTTCTAGACTGCAGGATGCACATTCCTGAGCTGGGAATGATTAAGAATGGAAGTTACAAGTTGTTCCATTTGTTGCTGTTGCCCAAGGTGAACAGCTTTTGCAGGTCTTATGCGAGTGTGAGCCCATTATCATGCCAACGTACCGTGGCTAGCCTGCTTTTCTCATGTTATAGCTTATATTAAAAAGGGATAGTTCCGATTATTTAGAACTGGGGTTGTATGAGGTCCTTCTCCATAGTCAGTGCATTACCTACAGTAGGTGGCAGTCAGCATACCCGCAGTCTGGAGGAGCAGGCAGGAGTCCTGGAACAGACACTGATTAATGCTGTGGATGGGTAACAAGAAAAATATAGTTTAGCCACCTAAAAAAAGGTCAGTTAAAAAAAACCCATCAATATCACTTTAAGTGTACGCTGAACCTGTTCTCTTTCTCTTTGTTTGCTTCAAAGCCACCAGACTCCATTCACAAAAACAGTAATTTTACCTTGCAGAACACAGACTCAATCTGAACTAGTCACATGCTAACTAACTAACCAATCGAGGCAGCGGTAGACCAGCGAGGCAAAGTAACTGCTTTTTGTCTGGCGAGTTTGCAGCACGCGAAGAGCACAGCTTCAGTTCTCTGTGGAAAGGGCCATCTGACAGCCAAGTAAAGTAAATATAGTGTACACTTAAACTGATCTTAAGTGTTTTAGGTGGGTGGCTAAAATACATTTTTACGCTGGCACTGTCCACAGCAATACATCGCTTAGCGCCAGTGCCTGCTCCTCCAAACGAGGGGTGTGCCAACCGCCATCTACTGTAGGTAACACACTGACTAAATATATGCAAGTATCTCATAAAACCCCACATCAAATAATCTGAACTATCCTTTTAAGGTAACAGGATGTCCAAGTGGCTCAGCAGAAACTCTTTCAATACAAAAATACACTTTAGCTCAGAGACATAATAATATAATGTGACTGGAGCTGACCTCTGACCTCCCAGTTAAGGAGAGGAAACACAGAACTTTCCTACAGGATTCAGTCATTTCAATCTCCCTGATTCAGGTCTCAACCTGCTGATTCAAAGACAAGGCAACCAGGAAATACAGGAAGGGACATCCGATTCATCAGCAGCACATTTCAGGCCTCGACTTCCTGCTCTGATGGAGAGAAAAGACCTGCTCCCCTCCCTCTAGTAAAAACATGGGTGTAAATACATCACCAGCCAAACAGTGTGAAGCCTCGTGCGACCTTCTATCCAGACTAGACTCACATCCTGTTATACTCATGCGGACTTCCTCTCTTTTTTTTTTTTTTTTTTAATGCATCCATCGTGTTACCTCACATCATTTTACATTCTCCTGGGAATCACACCTCCCCATTTCTGCAACTACAGTGGAGCTGAGGTGGTCTCTGAGAGATTACAGTGCAGGATTACTGCGGCACGAACATTTCAGAGAATGTTTGAGTCACTAACCTACAAAAAAAAACAGTCATCATGTGGTTATATAGTCATGCTGCAACATTAAATCTTTTAGCAGCGGAGGAGAGAGGAAAGATTCAACCAGCTGAGGGACTTCAAAGTAAAATTCAAGCACTTTCAAGGTGCCTAAACCAAAAGAAAAAAACAAATCTCCAGACTCCTGAAGCCTTTATAATCACATCTAGATTATGCAATTGATTAAAATAGAATTTAAAAAAACCCTTAATAACCAGTGCAATCAATAAATGTGCCACTTTATTTGACCTGGTGCATTTATTTGTCAGATAGATAGATAGATAGATAGATAGATAGATAGATAGATAGATAGATAGATAGATAGATAGATAGATAGATAGATAGATAGATAGATAGATAGATAGATAGATAGATAGATAGATAGATAGATAGATAGATAGATAGATAGATAGATAGAAACCTTGAAAACAAGACATTTCCCAAACTTTCTAGAGTGTGTTTGGCCCTTTCATTGTGCTAACTGAGGTCATGCTGGCTAGCTACAGCAAAGGTTGAGCTCTTTACACAGGTGCGCCATATTTACCGTTCATTTATTTACCCATCAGCACTTAGATTAAAAAACGTACAAACTCACCAGCGTCTTCGGCTGTTTTTAGGGAGACTTTGGGGGTTTTAGTTGTCGGTGAAGGTGCGTGGAAGCAGGTATTTCCGGACACAGACACACGTTGGTGTCGGCTCCATTAACCACAAACAGATTTGTCCACTTTCACAGCAACTTTCAATCTTCGCGCGGCTGATACCATTAATGACCTCCCAGCAGCCTCCGCTAACAGAAGGGGTTCGTAATGTACGCAAATGAAACACATAAAAGCCGTAAAATTTGGTGAGTCGATTCATGCGGTCAAGTAACATTAAATTCGCTGATTGTGAAACGGTTAATTAATTTTACGCGATAGGTTGTTGAGGAGAGACATTTGGCGCACCCCTGAAATGGCCCCCACTGTGGTACGGTCGGGGCTCCCCTCATTGGTCAGTCCGGGCCTTCGAAAGTTTTGGAGGACGCTGCATGCCCGTTGCCCTGGTGACCATTTCACGTCCGTGTTCTCGCGAGAATACGGACGTGAAAGAACGATGTTTTGGCTCAAATGTTGAATAGACTTTTGTTAACTGTTACTGGACCTTTTTTAAATTTAGATTTTAGTCCCTCTAATGTTCTTTTATTTTTATATTTTTCTTATTAGATGATGATGTATGAAGGCACGAGAAATTAACTGGTAAATTCAGTCTTAATTGTTCATCTACACAATGTAATAGCAAAACAACTAACTTTGATTTGGAGCTGTATATTTATCATATACCATCATATCATATATTATATTATACAATATATATATTATATATATCATATGTTATTTATACACACACACACACACACACACACACACACACACACACACATACAGTGCTGTGAAAAAGTATTTGCCCCCTTACAGATTTCTTCTGTTTTTGCTTTATTGTCACACTTACATGTTTCAGATCATCAAACAAATTTTAATATCGCACAAAGATAACCTGAGTAAATACAAAAAGCAGTTTTTAAATGATGATTTCATTTATTAAGGGAAAAAAGCTATCCAAACCAACCTGGCCCTATGTGAAAAAGTAATTGCCCCCCCTTGTTAAATCACGAATTAACTGTGATTAACCACATAATTGTAAGCTGAGTTCAATTTCACTAGCCACACCCAGGCCTGATTACTGCCAGAGCTGTAGAATCAAGAAATCACTTAAATAGACAATATGAAGTAGGCTGAAAGATCTCAAAATGCAACACATCATGCCCCGATCTAAAGATTAGATTAGATTAGATTAGATTCAACTTTATTGTCATTACACCTGTACAGTACAAGGCAATGAAATGCAGTTTGGCATAAAGCAATTCAAGAACAGACAAGAAACATAGCCATTGACATCTATCAGTCTGGAAAGGGTTAAAAAGCCATTATCCCCGAATGGAGATAACATGGAACAGTGGTGAACCTTCCCAGGACTACCGTCCTATCAAAATGACTCCAACAGCGCATCAACGACTCATCCAGGAGGTCACAAAAGAACCCCGAACAACATCTAAAGCACTGCAGGCCTCACTTGCCTCAGTTAAGGTCAGTGTCCATGATTCAACAATAAGAAAGACACTGGGCAAAAATGGCCTCCATGGGAGAGTTCCAAGGCGAAAACCACTGCTGACCAAAAAGAACACAAAGGCACATCTCACACTTGCTAAAAAACATCTTGATGATCCCCCACACTTTTGGGAAAATATTCTGTGGACTGACGAGACAAAAGTGGAACTTTTTGGAAGGTGTGCGTCCCGTTACATCTGGCGTAAAACTAACACAGCATTTGGGAAAAAGAACATCATACTGACAGTCAAACGTGGTGGTGGTGGTAGTGTGATGGTCTGGCGCTGCTTTGCTGCTTCAGGACCTGGACAACTTGCTGTAATTGATGAAACCATGAATTCTGCTCTCTACCAGAAAATCCTGAAGGAGAATGCCCGGCCTTCAGTTCGTGACCTTGAGCACAAGCGCACTTGGGTTATGCAGCAGGACAATGATCTGAAGCACACCGGCAAGTCCACCTCTGAATAGCTCAAAAAAATGAAGGTTTTGGAGTGACCTAGTCCAAGTCTGGACTTAAATCCGATTGAGATGCTGTGGCATGACCTTAAACAGGCTGTTCATGCGCGAATGCTCATCGCCAGTTATTGCAAACGCTTGATTGCAGTTGTTGCCGCCAAGGGTGGCACAACCAGTTATTAGGTTTAGGAGGCAATTACTTTTTCACATAGGGCCAGGTTGGTTTGGATAGCTTTTGACCCTTAATAAATGAAATCATCATTTAAAAACTGCTTTTTGTGTTTACTCAGGTCATCTTTGTCTGATATTAAAATTGGTTTGATGATCTAAAACATGTAAGTGTGACAAAAAAGCAAAAACAGAAGAAATCTGTAAGGGGGCAAATACTTTTTCACACCACTGTATATAGGCCTAAGATAAACTTAATAGTAATAGTAAGACAAATGTGAAAAGAAAAAAATAGACATATAAACATAAATACACTATTTACATCCTCCACATATACAGCTATAAATATAGACACATGACACATATAGACAATCACATACTATATATGGCTTAACTCTAAAGAAATAAATGTGAAGCACTTTAAATTTAAAAATATTCTACAAAACAAATACTAAACAAAGCACTGAATTTACTGTTAATACTATGTTTTGGAGAGGTAGTTCATCCATAAATAATAATAATATTTTGGTCATACTTTGCATATGTCGTGTTATTTATTCCATTACTTACCTTCATGTTATATTGTGCTAAATGAATGGGAATTAAATTCTGTTATCTTTTCTTTTATGAGCTTATTATCTCATGTTAAAGTTATTTGATTGATTGAATCAACATCAACAAAGCTTCTCTTGTATCCTGACTGTGATGGAAAAACAACCACATTATCATCTTATCCCTGCATAGACATGGATGTATTCTGCACCAGTCAGTGTCAGTCAGTCCTTTTTAAATCTTCTGTTACAACTATAATCTTACATAATTTACAACATAATGTTTTTAAACCTGTAAAAAGGACAATATGTTTAATCCTAATATACCAAAAAGGAATCATGAAAACAAGCTGGCAGGAATACAATATTTTCCAGCCTATAATAAAACAAAACCAAAAAATCTCGAGCTGGATGATGAGCAGGAAAGTTTGCGAGCTCCACTGCAGTAACATGAAGTTCTCCTTCTCAAAGGGAGGGGGCCGGCGGAGGGGCTTTGGTTCAGATAATGACAAAACAAGCCGTGGGATGATCTAATGTTTTGGCAACAACCTGCTTTAATGAACTAAATGAGGATGACCTCAGCTCAAAGCAGAGAAGGAGCATGTTTCCCCCTCTTTCTCCACGTGCATGCAGATGGATGCAACACTTACCGCGCTGTTCCCACGAGGACAATCCTTGTTTTCTCCTCCTCAGAAACCCAGAGTTATTTGATTCCTCTGCACGTCACCCCTTGGAGTGAAAGGAGAGGGGCTAAACGTCTGGATAAGTGCCGATAAGAGTGAGAGTGATGCAACGAGTGTACTTGCCTCACATCAAAGAGCAGCCGAGGGGCCGCGATGTGAGGCCATCCAGCACAATCACGCTATAAGTGCCAGTGTTTGGGTGCTGGAGGTTCGCTTTTTATGGATTTAACAGCCGTGTTCGTGTAAGAAACAGGATTTTATTATGAAAAAAAGAGCAATTAAAGGTCGTAACTGCGACCTGCACCCCTTAATTCTGCGGTGCTGCGCCCACAAATAACAGCTTGTCTTGAAAAAAACAGCACGTGCACGGCTGGAAAGAAATAAGGGAGGAGAGAGAAAGACTATTAATCACAGTTACAGGCAGCATCGGCGGTTAAGTATCACCTTTCCTTTCCTGCACTTGTTCGGATGGAAAGACCAAACTCTGTTAAAGCAAAGAATCCGGCTGGCTAAACAAAATGAGTCCATCGGCAGATCCTTTTCTGTTTGTACTTGTGAGTTTGGCACACACCGATCCACCAGACGTACATTTTTAAAAATCAAATTCCAAGTTTTAGAGTTTTCTCCCTGCTGTCCATCTCAGTTATGTTGTTGGGGGAGGGGGGAGCGTAGGAGAATAATATGTTCAAAACACTTTCTCCAAACCCTCTTGCTCCCCTCTGCAGCCATTCGGCGTGTCGGGCCGCGTTCAGACAGACAACAGAGAGATGTGTGAAAGAAAACTCAGCTCCCTCATTCATTTCAATGAGGCCACTGCGTTCGCACAGTGGGGGTCTAGACACAGCGTTGGCTCGAGCACCATCAATGCAACATCATGTGCTGTGGTGTCCAGAAAGCCTTCAAACTCATGGATCTGTAATTCAAATCAGCGTCGGTGGGGTTGTGTTGTGTCAGGTAGTGGTGTGCGGATCGATTCTGACATATCCGATACCTCCGATACCAGATATTTATGTTCTAGAATTGATTCTCATATTAAAATATCGATATTTTAGTAATTTGGAATTAACAGGAACACGGTGGAAAGTAACTATACTATTGGGATCTCGTCTAAATGATACCCAGTTGGTAGGAGCTACTTTCTCTTCCCCCTGTCATAGTCATATGCGAAATACGGCTGCGTAAGCGTATCTTTTCAAAGGCAGGAGAGGTTGTGAGCAAAAAAACGGAGCAGACTTAAAGGAAAAAACTGTAAATATGCTGATGTTCCTAAACAAAAACCTTTGAATGAGGGAAGAATGAGTGTGAATGTTGAATGTTTGGGTTAAAATGTTCAGATGCTGTCAATTTACACGCAACTTTTCAGTATTTAGTTTGTCTCGTCTCATAATTCTTCATTATAACACAATCAGAACGAGTAGTGTGACGTCTTGTGTTCATTATGAAGCTATAATTTAAAATACATCACTTTATACTTTGATTTTTTTGTACCAAGTATCGGATCAGTGTCGTCGATACCGGCCTGAAATTTCACTCAGAAAGGAATCGGAAAGGAAAATCTGTGGTATCACTAGTGTGAGGTGAGGTGGAGAACAACAACCCCAGACGTCCCAGGCCTGGGAGTGTAGAGGTTATTATTCTAGTCTCAGTTTAAGATCACAAGAAGTATGATATCCACCTTCAGATGGGGTCATGTTTGCCCCTCATGACTTCAGAGGTGGAAATTGGATTGAATGTGTGTCTTCACAGCTGTCAAACCTCAAATGGACAAAATTTAGAAAATGGATAATTAAATGTTTAAAAAAAGCATTTTTTTGGGAGGTGGCTGATCTTTGCCTTGCCGTCACCCAACCTGTCTGTTAGATTATGACTCTCAATACTCTGAAACTATTATATCACTTACAAATAACTTAAACAATAAGGCCTCTTCCTCTCGGCAGTGAAGTGTAGAGATTTTGTCAGATGTTTGGAAAAGCAGAACAAGCCTTTCGCTATAAATAAACCAGCTAGAAAAGCAATGAAATAAATACACAGCAAGTTAAACAGTCCTCAGTGTTTCATGCTTACTGTCTGTGAAGCCTCGGAGATGAAATCTTCATCTTGTGAAGTGCTGCGGAGCGCCGAGGCAAAGCTTGAAATCAGACATGGCCGACGAGCTATTTGACTTGTGTGCTTGTCACAAAACAAAAAGCTTTGGTGTCTGACTGTGCGATTGTGTCTTTATTTAGTAAGTCTGGAGCAGAGGTGTGCACTTCCTTCTAGCTGCGAGGGTTGGCGGGTCCCTGGTTACATAACCGTCTTATCTTTTATCTGCTACCTGAGCCCTCGGCAATGAAAGCACCCCACAACTTGCCCACATCTTAAAAACACTCCAAAAACTCTCTCAAAGTTAAAGCATTCAGTAAAATGCTCAGAGAACTCTGCGTATCAGTTAACGTTTAGCTTCTTGAGCTTGTAGTTACATCCATAAACATTGCCATTTCCCTTCTTATGTAACACGATTATTTCCCCCCACTGAGTAATATATTTTCCACAGGCTCACATTCACCACAGAGGCAGTTAAACAGCAGGCAGGCTGTCGCTTACAGCTTCATTTGTGCTGCTGATTGCCCTCTCAATGACTTCCAGTTAAGGAGGAAGACGCTGATGAGGGCTCAGACTCCGACCCGTGGTTGAACCGCCGGACTTCAGAGAGGAGGAAGTCATTCAGGGGCCTCGTGGAAGACGCAGCGTCATCAGGTGCTGTGATTGTTTTGGTCACGTAGGGTGTTACATACAGTAAAGCAGAGGCACTTACAGTAAGTAAAACCTGTGTTTACAGCACGAGCCGTAACCATAACAGCTTTAAAATGTTGCAGTGGTGAATTTGTTAGCCAACAGTTGCTTATTTAAATATTCTGGTAGTCTGATTTCACAGAGAAATACCTGAAATGACCATGTGGTGGCACGTAATGTGTTAAAAAACAACACTAATGTGATCAACGCACAGATTCCCTGGTTCCATAAGTCTGCGTAGGGAGGAGAAACACAGGACTTGAACCCAACACATGTAATGTAACTGTTAATGTCATTCATGTCATGTACGTAACACAACTTCCATCACTTCTTTTAACTCAAACCATATTCTTTAAGTAGTTTTGGTCCCCAAATCTAACAAAACTTGTGTCAAGAGATCATTTTAAAAGTAATATTTGACATTAAAGTACGTTTCCCCATCATAAAGAGGGGAAAAGCAGCTCTGCTCTACGAGTACCGGCAAAGTCAGCTCATTACATTTAGTCATTTTATCAATTATCAATACGAAACTACAGATTAAAGCAGGTTTAAAATAGCATCCAAGTCTCCGAGCAAAAACTTTCTATCCTTTTAACAGGAAAAATATCGAGGTCTGAGCTTCTAAAGGGGAAAAGTGTGAGCAAACAAAGGGAAGTCCACAGAGTAAACATGCTTTTCCCACCGAGAGCTTCTCAGAACTGTTTGGGGAGGAGGTCACCGTCGCGCAGCTTTCCTTGGAAGTGCATCTCGAGTTCACCTGGAAATTCCTCGCAGCCAATCGGTGCGTCCAACAAGCAGGAACAGGCCACCGTGTATTAGTCAGATGACGGCGCTTCACTGTGAACTCCAGCTTTAGTGAAGTCTAAGTAAGGTTTATTTGTTATATCAGTTACATTTTTGGCTTTTATATGGTTTAAATAATCAGTGTAAACAAGTGAATGATGAATCCGTCACGTCACACTCCAGGTTTCCTTGGTAAACATACAATTGCATACGTTCTCCAGAAAACTGACGGGTATTCCCACTTCCTCCTGTCACGTCACCCTTTCATTTCAAGTTATATGCAGAAAAAAAGGTGAATTAAAATACAGATTGTCTCGAACAACAAATTACTGATTCAATCAATCAATACAGATGTGGTAGCTGAATGTTTTAGGACTTCAAATCCTGTTTCAGACTAACATTATAACTATATTATTTCATTTGTTAACTTTTATTATTAAGTCAGTTATATTATATGAAACTAGACGACCTTGGTCATCCATTGGTACCAACCCTATCAGCCTAGCTTGTCACCAAAGAGGCTAAATAACGTTGGAGGCCATAGTGTGGATAAATTTGAGCCTCGCTCAGAAACTAAAACATGGAAATAGTTCAAATAACTTCTTAACAAATATTTAGTTTATGTTTCAACATGCAGAATTTTTTTGTGCATCTTTTGTGTCTTTATTTTAAATTTGTGGCCAAATTTGATCCAAAAACATATTTGAATTTAATATTTCTTTTAACGTTTCGATAGTTTCGATACCTTTTATCAGTTATTCTGGTTTTAGGGATTTGAAGATATTCCAAGAAATGACGTCAATGTACATCTTAACTACGGAGCTCAAGGGCTTAAACACAAATATCTACTTTCCAACATGGACCTTTGTGCAAATAGTGTTATTGACGACTGACACACAGGTGCAAACAGCACCTGCCATTAAAATGAGCCTGGGGCAAACTAAACCCAGTCAGCTTCGTCACACAACACGTCGTTTCCTCGACCATACATGCTGGCCGACTTGCGGCGTCTTTATCGGCTCTCTCCATCAGCCGTAGGACCGCCGAGCTATTTATACGGCCGGTTTCCTCCCATTCAGAGGCCGTGAGGCTGCGGCTGGACGAAGGCCCGGCCTGGATGCAGGTAGTCCATCACAGCTGACAGCTCCACTTTCTAAAGCCTTTCCGCTTTATTCATCCAACCGGTCGTCTCCCGCTCCTCATCAACGCTGCAGCTTCCTTCGCAGGACTATTTATGGAGCTTCTTAGGAGTTCAAAAATAAACACAGCGTTGCTTTTGTTGACTTCTTGGAATTCACGCAAACACATTATTTCAACTTTTGTGAGACGGATTTTTCCTGGATACTGTCCTGTCCTGTTTCTGTGCAATTATTACTTGAACTTATATATAGTGGTTTGTGTAGCAACTGTTTATTTACGTACTTTCTTTATCTATTTATCTTTTTTTTATTAAATCTTGAGGCTGCATTGAAGGCAAAAGGGCAAAGCAAGAATTTCTTTGTGCGGTCAAACTTGTTTTTATTTGTATGTATGACAATAAATAATTGAACTGAGCTGAAATCATGAACGAAGCACAGACAAGAGTGATTATCAGGAATCATTTGCACTGCTTTGGGAACTATTATGAATATACATATACCACAAAGTAGTACGATTCGAACACTGCGACGCTAAACCACACCAGCGAGCTCAAACTGGAGAAAATGACAGCAGAAGGGGACAAACGGTGAGGGGGAAACATGATCGGGTGAGGTCTCCAGCAGCAGGAGAAGTCTGGTTAGCTTTGGCGCTCCGATTAAAAAACGTGAGTTGCGGACGGAGCAATTGCCCGGGCAGCAGACGAGACTTCCAGCGGGGGCCGACCACAGCGTTCCTCTGGGTTTTATAATGGCAGTGTTCGGCCGTGTTACCTCCACTCGCTGGAATGTCAGAAGGACGGAAAAACTGACACAGGCGTATAAAGAGGCAGTTGCTAAATAACTACGTTCAGCTCCTCCATGAGCTCACAGTAAAGTCAACACATTTCTACTCTCATGTGGCAAACGACCACTAAGACACGGACATGCTCACGTGGTTCTTTTCATTCACTGGGTATAAACACACATTTCATCCGAGGGATACCATTACAGCTCAATATGCTGCGCACAGAAACCCCACACGTCTCCGTCCCTTTACAACTTCCTGCAATGAGAGGAGCTCTTTGAAGGGTCACTTCACCCAAATCACAACAACAACACGCTCGCTTCTGAGTCGTCTGCCTCCATGTCTCTCTCTAAACTGCTCTTACTGTCCAGGTTCTTTAATTGAATTGAGGGTTTAACGATGGAGGGCGCCATATGGTGTACAAACGCCACAGAGAGCCTATAATCACATGATTTTACATTGATTTAATTACACGATTTTGTAATTTCGTTAGTCATGTTGTTAAATAAACCTTCATCACAGTCACGTTATTCAGTCCCCCTGCCCTTCACATGGTGGGGGAGGGAAAGTCCCCTCAGGTGCCTCAGTTGGATGCGGACAGTTTTCCTCTTTCTACCTCTTTGGTTTTCGGAGTGGCGAGCTCTTTTCCAGCCTGAAATCCGCTTTGTCGCTGGGAGATTCTCCTGAAAGACTTCAGGGAATGGACGGAGCATTAGGAGGGCTGCTCGCACGGCTTCTTCTCCGGAACGCCAGCATCTGTTTTGTGTGGGATGGCCTCCCTCTGCTCGCACGGCTCCTCTTCTGAGACCTCAGCCTCCTCCTGAGGTTTGATAGCCGGAGCATCCGGGATGGCCTCCCTCTGCTCGCACGGCTTCTCTCCCAGGACGTCAGCATCCGTCTTGTGTGGGATGGCAGGAGCATTGGGGATGGTCTCCTCTCCCTGCTTCTTCTCGCACATCTCACTGAGCTTGCATTTTTTCATTCGAGGCTCACTGTCCTCTCTCTCAGCCATGAGCAGAGTGGAAGGCTCCAGGCTGAGAGAGAGCTGAACTTCGAGCTGAGCTCTCAGCTCCTTCAGCTCCCTGGAAAAGCACCTCTCCGTCTTGAGGGCATTGTGGCATTTCCTCCGCCATTTGGGCATCTCTGCCATCTTCTGACGGAGGGCGTCCAGCTCAGCCCTCAAGGTCTGGATCAGACGCTGGTCCTCTGACACCCTGTCTGCGTGACACCTGATTTCCTTCTCAAGCTCACACTGACAGGTTTCAGCCTGCTGTCTGACAGTGGCCAGGTCCCTTTCATAGTGGACGCTGACCTCATGGTGTGAAGCGCTCATCCTCTCCAGTTCTTCTTGGAGACGGGTGGTCTCCGTCTTGAGATCAGCCGTGTACTTCTCGTGGCTTCTGCTCCACTTGCAGCTCCTCATAATCCTTTTGAAGAAGTTTCTTCTTATATCTATATGATCCATATGAATATCTTTAAACTACTACTGCCTAACTCATCCAAAACTGCACAACTGAGGGACAAAAATCTTAAACTACGGGCTCGACATGTTCAGGCTGATTGCAGCTTACTGTGGTTATTAATGTTATTAATGAAGCGTCACGTTTCAGATAGCAAATGCACGAGATGAGATTCTGTTTCAAAGTAAGAAATCAGTGGATTTACAGGCAGAAAGTCTCCAGGCACTGTAAAAACCTGTGTAAGTACTGAATAAACGTGTCTGAATAAATTGATGCACAGATAGTTTTGTAGGATTTGGACTATTTTAAGTGAAGAAATATGCTATTCTATGTTGTTCTGTGCCATTACTTTGCCGTGGGCAGATCCTCTAAACCTCTAGGCAGGCGCTAACGTCAGGGTAGAGATGCTCAGCAGAAAATCATTTATTCATTTATATGTTTATCCTTAAAACTGATCATATTTAAAGAAGTGTTTGACTCAGGCCAACAGAGAACAGACTCCAAACAGCTGATTATGCAAACAATTAGTCGTCATGTATGGGCTCATGTGTGTGTGTGTGTGTGTGTGTGTGTGTGTGGAGGGTAACAGGCCAGCAGGCACAAAATGGGGGTGGAGGGGTAAAAGGTCAAGGCTGACACTTTCAGGTCAGGTGATCACAGGGTTGAGACAGATGGTGATTTACCACCGTTTGGCAGCAGGTTCCCTCAGGGACTCTGCAGACACAGTTGGGGTGCTGCGTGCGAGTCAATAGGCGTAAAGACGAGAGGGAAAAAGAGCAAAAATCAGAACAAATAAGAAGAAGGAGGACGGTTTGTCTTTTCCCGTTTTGCTGTCTGTTTTAAATGACTCATTTGAGTATGTGTGAACATTTATTCCAATACGTGCGTTTGCTTTCTTTCCTGAGTCACATGAAACGATCAACACCGTTCTCATGGCTCAGACAAATATCGCTGCCTTCAAGTGGTTAATCATGTACACGATGTGCTTGATGTGTAAGCAGTTACGTCCTGAGAACAACAACAACGCTGCAGGGCAACAGCTCAGGCTAACATTTTAGCTAGCTAGAGACCAGGAAACATAACATTGATGCAGGAAATGTGAGGACACTGAATATCAACATTTTCCTGAAATATTAAGAAAAACTCCGTACAACTAAAATTAGAATATATTACTTCCCATGGCTATGAATACCGCCAGAGAGGGCGTTCATGTGGACTCCAAATGTTTCCCTTTGTTTTAGTGCAAAAAACTACTAAGTACATTCTGAAAATGTTCAGAAAATTTAATGAACTCTCTTTTTAAAAAACATTATTACCGACCTGAAATTTGTCTTCTCTGTAATTTTTATACTTTGCAAACTCATCCCGCGGGCCGGACTGGACCCTCTGGCGGGCCGGTTTTGGCCCCTGGGCCATATGTTTGACGTCAAGCTAGCTGATCCCACCTGTTTCCAGTCTTTATGCTAAGCTAAGTGGCTGTAGCTTCCTGTTTAGCACATAAACAGAAGTGGCGTCTTCCTATCTCCTAAGTGAATAAGAGCCTGTTACGCCAATCTGACATTACTTAGTTACTTAATGCTTGTTTTTCACTCAGATATCAGAAGTTCAGATGTGTAGCACACTTCATGATAACCAACTGATTTACCAAATCGACAGGAAGTCCACCACACGTGACAAAAGTGCAAATTTGTTCCAGAAAACTCATAAATAAGATCTATGCTTCCCTCCCTTTTCCCCCTCTATCCACCTCCACTTCCCGTCTTTGCAGACAACCAGCTGCCACCCCCACACCTCCATCTGAGCGAGGGATGATCCCCAGAGAGGAAAAGAGGCGATGGAGGTAGACAAGAGGTGGAGGAAGAAGGGCTGGCAGGATGGAGGGAGGGAGCGGATGGGTGCGACTAGACGCTGGAGGTCGTAGGTCAGGCCTGCATGTGCCGGGGTCTTTTGTGTTCGATCCCCCTCCATCACCACCACCGCTGTTGTTGTAACACACGCTTACCGCTTGGTTTGGGCCCTGGGGTCCCCCCACACACACACACACATACACACACACACACACACACACACACACACACACCTCTAACTGCCTCTGGGGCTCCCAGACCAACAGACCCCCCCCCCCCCATACACACACACACACACACACACTCAAAATGGGGTTTAACCACCCTCATATGATGTAGGGTTTGGGTTTAACATCGGAGGTGGGGTCAGAGCCCTGGGGAGAGACCACCTCCCAACCCCACACACACACACACACACACTCGTCCATGCAGGCTCTTGGGAAGTGATAAGCCATAATCACTCCATTCTGTCATTCCCTCTTTCTACAACCGCCCTCAACCTGAAACACTCCCCCATCTCTCTCCCCGACTCCTCCCGTCCCTTTTAAAGTTTTTAAGAAAAGTGCTGCCTCAAACACATTTTGTGCAATTAAAGAAAAGCAGGTCACACAACTTCACTGTGTTTTCTACGTCGCAGCCGCCGTTAGCAAACAGCAGTAATGTAGAAAACTCTCGAAAACACTTAGCAGAAATTTCCACAACACTGCACTTGGATGCCGTTTGGTGCATTAAAAAGAAATGGCTTGTAAACTCGTGCTCTTGGGGGAAGGACAGCAGAGCAAAAGAGCCGTTTGGTGCACAAGAAAGCAGTTTTGATAGAAGCGCTTAATGTCATGCATGAGAGAACTTTGACAAATGGCTGCTGATGGACACATATCGGGGATCAAAGTTGTGACATGAAGGACAGCAGAGGACATTTTACCCTCTTCTGTGACTCCACCAGCCCAGTTATCATCCTTTAAAAAAGGCACTCTTTGACATTTTGGGAAATGTGCTCATCTGCTCTCTTGCTGAGAGATGAGAAGATTGATACCACGCTCATGTTTGCAGTAAACATGAAGCTACAGTTATACAGCTATAGTTAGCTTAGCTTAGCTTAGCATAAAGAAAAGAAACAGGGGAAAACATCTTGCCTGGCTCTATCCAAAGGTAAGAAAAAACAAAACGCCTACCCATACCTTTAAACCTCAACAATTAACGTTATCTCTTTTATTTAACCCATATAAAAGTGCAAAAATAAAAGTAAAGAAAAGAGAAAAATCTGTTCACGTTTGTCTCTGAATTTAAATTCCAACTTGACAGCGACAACAGTCAACGATCTTTTCAACCAGATGCGGTAATGAGACGCGAGTCCTGTGAATTGGTTCGTTCTTGTCACATGACCTGCGGTCAACTTGCTGCATTTGGAAAAGTTGAGATTTTTCTATCTTGTTGTGCCTGAAAACAAAAACGTTCTCACTTCCAGTTTTCAGCGAGCTTACAAGTGCAAAAGCTGCACATCCCCTGAAGCAACAACTTGTCATCTCTACACTTTGCTGTCCGGAGGAAACAAACGTGTGGATAAATATAAATACAGCATTTAGAGGTTAGTAGGTGGATTTTATTACCTTTGGACTGAGGCTAGCCTTTTCCAGCCTCTCCTGGCTGCATATCTACCAATATGCTAAAATGAATGATGATGTCAAACTACTCTTCTAATCTTGTTTATCAGCCTCCTCTCTCGGCAGGACGTCCTGTCTCTTCATGTATCTCCCCCCCATCACTAAGCCCCATCCATGTCCTGTTTCCTCCACGTTTCTTCCCCCAACGCTCCTCATCCCTGATAATGTGGGACAGATGAGGCCGAGTGTGTGGCACGAGCCGGTCTGCAGCAGCATGGAAGCCCCCTGCAGACTCTCGGCTATATGGAGGCACTTCCCCAAAACATGAATTATGGATCATATGAAAATGAATAATGAAAGGAAGATAATACATACATAGCTGGTGCTGGAAGTCGTGCAACTAGGAATAAGCAGCGTTTCAATTCGATCATTACGTTCGACACCATGTCCGTCATGTGTTTGCTAACATACTTATCAAGATCAATAAAGAAATTCTAATAATTTGAATCTCTGTGGTTTTAATAATCCGTGTTATTTCTCGCCGGTCTACTGAGCCTGACACTGATCACGAGTCAGATGCTCTTATGGTGATTGTGCTATCGTTCTCTAATCAAAATGATCTCTTTAATCCTCAATGTCAATTTATAAAAAGTCACGCAAGCTTATGCTTCACATGAAGCAAGAACAGAAAACCATTGTTCTATATTCTGACTCTGAACAAGTCTTCCCTCACCATCGAGATCACAATTCACCATTTAAATTGACTGAAAATGTATGGTACAGGATATAATTCTTCCACAACTTCCACAAATATTAACAATTATGACAGATCAGCGTTGTAATTATAAAACAATATCCTGTGTTGACAAGAATTTATCCTTTTTATCCATCTCTGAAAAGGAGTTAACTGACGCTGCATCTGGACCTGCGACTCATTTGGAACCCCCAAATATACAAAACAGGGCATAGGTTTGAAAGTCAAACTCTGGGGCACCGTACTTCCAACCACAGAGGTCACCCACACAATCAAATCACGGGACTCAAACACAAACTCTGGAGGCCAAAGCTGAGTAGAAAACAGGGTTTTGTTGAGAGAGAATGAGTGTGGCAGACGAGGACGCCCTCAGCAGTGAGAGACTGGAGATCTGGGAGTCCTGTCCGCAAGAAACAAAGACCCAGAGAGAGGTGTGTGTGTGCCTGGTGGAGATGGACACCTGGAGCACAGGAGGGTAAAGGTAAATATCTCAAGAGAAATCATATGAGGAAACTTGAGACTTGGCCAATGGCGTCTCACTGGATGATGACTGATGCACAGTGGAGTGCTGGGATGGGTTTAAATGCTGAGGGTTGGTTGATTGGATGGGCATCAGGTGTGCAGCTCAATGATCTGCTTCTTCTTCACACACACACACACACACACACACACACACACACACACACGAGGGAGGAGGGAAAACAGGAAAACGACGGGGAAAGGAGGGAGACTAGACGGACCCGTGACAAATTTCATTTATTTTTTCAGGGTCAAGCTGTAAAATGGTTATTAGGTATGAAAACAGTGACGCGCAGGTCTGTGGCAGCTGCAGCCCATTAGTGCTCCGTGCACCCAGATGATGAGTATCTGCATGTGTCAGTGAGGGCGTTCACGCTCCTCCACTGATCTCCTCGTATGACGTATGATGATTTCATCATGGGGGGTTTGATATGAAGCAACAACACTGCAACACGGAGGTGGAATCGAGCTACTCAAACAACCTCCGGCAGCTCCATCCGTCCGTCTGTCCGTCACTCTCTGCTGTCTCCAGGTCTCCTGATTGGAGAATTCCCGAGTCTCTTCCCTGGGTGGGGGTTTGAGATTGTGGCTGAGCATGAGCGTCAACACGTACATTAGGAGCTTTCTGTGTCGCAGTGTAAACACCGCATGTGAAGGCTTTGCCTGCAGAGTTGTCGCAACGAGTGATCAAAGCATGTATTCGTGGAAAACATGACGTCATGTCAACAAATACCCGGTTTTAGTGGGAGTTAATCCGGAAAACACTCGTCGACAGGTTCTGGGATCCTGTCCTGCAGCAAGATTCACCTCCAACTGTCAAAAGCAGCAGCAGCACATGACCTGCTGCTTGTTACTGATCAATATTCTTTATATTAAACTGCTGTTAGTATTTAGTTGTACTGACAATAACTAGTTTTGTTATTCCAGATGTTTGTTGTATTTTCTTTTGCTACTCATTTGTTAACTTTACTTAGTTAAGTCTACTTAGTTTTTAGTAGCTGGTATTCAGTTGGTTTTGTTGTAAGTTAGGTAATAATGTGACACTATACAGGTGGGTAGGCAGGTATAGGACCAGCATGCACCTGGGTGAGCCTGCAGTTTTTAACCAGCAGGAAAAACAGAGACAGTAGATTCGTTTGAACGGACAATAGACTTATTTTGCATCACATACCCACAATGTACCAGTGGCCCTTTCTCTTTTAAACAAATGGCCACAGTTTCCCTTTAAAATTAAGTAGATTTAATGTTTAGCTTGTTTCAGCTCCTCATTGTTTGGGGTTTTTACACATTTTCTCTGAAAAAAACCCCAAACTTTTATGATATAGTCCCATTAATCTTAATTTATTCAGCGTGTGAGTGTTCAACATACAGTGTTGGAGGCAGGGAAGCAAAAAATAAAATCACTAAATCACGGGACCCAAAGGGTGTGTGTGTCAGGCTGGTTAGTCCTCCACTAACATAAATGGGGATAAAATGATTTAATCAGGCGGCTCGTCTAAACTTTCCAAATATTATCAGACTGAATGTATTCAATTCTGTGAAATTAGTCATATTTCACACAGGTTGAGAAGAAAATGGAAAAAAAGTCTATGGGGCCCAGTGGTGTCACCTGATGGACGCCATTGTTGTTGGCTTCAAAGCCAAATACAGTTTTTTTGATTGTTTTGTACGCAAAGAGGCAATGAAATACAGCCGAGGAAGTTCAGTTTGAGTAACAGATCCATGAGTTAGAAGGTTGGTTTGTATCATTTATTGTGTTGGTTCTTTTGAGGCACTTCTGCCATTTAATAACGTTGTCATGACTGTCATCGGCCTCTAAAACTCTGGATTATTCCCAGAAACAAGCAGAAACATTCGTGACCTGTGAGCATGTGTGAAATTCCCCCTTTTGTTTGTTGTCTACAGAAGAAAAACCAGGAGCTGATCCATTCCTGTCCCGTTTATAAAACAGAGGTGACAGAGGAGAGCGCAGTCTCGTAGATTAATTGGTATTAAGTTAATTAGGTTGTAGCCGGAGAGCCCATTGGGGTCGGGACCCTGGTATTGTGTCTACAGGTGATCCATCATGGGAGCTGAGCCCTTGCGGACACACAGAGGAAGGCTCACAGCTTTCAGGGCATAGACAAAACAGACCCTACGCTGCCGTGGTGACCAACCAACACAACGAGAGCTAAAAACCACCTGACAGGAATATTAACGGAGCTCGGGGAAACTGGGAAAACCAGCTGGTGTGTGGTCTAAGTACATCCAAAGAGTGTTGAGCTCAAGTTTGTGAGGTCTTACAGTTATTTAATCATGTTATAGGACGTCTGAAGTCCAATGAAAACGCACATCTCAGTGTCTTTAACTTAGCGTGAGTTCCCTCTACAGTGAAGGAGAAAGGAAAGTGCTTATGTCAGAGTTATCTAGAGTTTCATAACATTTTTCCCATGATGGAAATGAGAAACTCATGTCACTACATCACTACACAACATCACTACTTATGTTTTTAATTTTACGTCAGGTAGTCGCGTAAATCACCAGCTAACAAAAAACAATGTTTTTTTTATTTCCTTGCGTTTTTGGCTTCGGAAAAGCGAGAAATACGACACCCCCCTTAAATGAATAAGTTCAGGTCTCTAAAGGTTGCAACATCACACATTACTAATAATATAACTTATAATATATTTCATTTATTTATAAAGCTCTTTGAACTGCATTTTATGTATGAAAGGTGCTGTTTAAATAAAGTTTACTATTATTATTACAGTCGCCTTGGTTCACTCACATTAACGAACAATTAAACACACGTTTTACACTAAACATGGTTATTCTGTGTAAGTAATTCTCTCCCAACATCTTAATTGTCTTGTCTTATATAAACATAATGACTGAAGAACAGTGTCGCTCTTCTTCTTCGTCAGTCGGAGGATTAAATGGTTAGCCCTGCTTCCCTGGAACAGGCCAAATACCAAAACCAAAACTGAGGGCGAGGCCCCGTGCCCAGTGGAAACATGACAGCGCCACGCTTGTGAAAACAGACAATGTTATCACACCCGCCCAGACCTCTACTTTAGAAACTCACTATCGGAGAGAGAGAGTGGGCGAAGGAAAACAGAGAGGAGAGCTCCCAGTGCTGATGAGGCACTTTATCCAGGTCAGCATCGGGAAAAACAAACAATGGAAGTCTTTCATCAGGTGAACGGACACACGGAAGACGACTTGATAACTGCTGTCACAGTAATGAGCGAGCTGAGCCTAAAGGGGGGAAGCTTCCGACTTGGATGGTGGATGGTTTAACCCTCATCGAAGAGTTTTTGGTGATGACCAGAAGAAAAATCATGCAAACAAGCAGCTGTAATTAGTTCACCCTCATGGATCATTTTTTAGACGTGAGGGGTCGTGCTGCTTCCCAGCATCGGATCAAGCCCACTGGAAGTGCACCAGGCCAATTTTACAGACTCAGACACAAACCATGTGATTACAGCAGTGGTGTCCGTCATGTGATGCCATTCAGCGAATAAACTTTTTAGAGCGTCCCAACGTCTCGTTTCACCATCGATCCATTCTGTGCGATAACAGAGGGCTAACAGGAAGTTAGCAGAGGGCTAACAGGAAGTTAGCCAGTTCAGCAGGCCCGAGGCACTAGTATGCCACGCTTTATGGGCCAAACAATATGGAAGATCTGGGTATTTTTAAACCTGGGAAGTCAAACTTTTTTGGCTCCACTGAGCAATTGTCATAAGAAAACAAAAAAAACGCAAAAAACACTTCCTGGCTGTACCTGATTGGACGCTTCTACTCGGCGGCTGTCTGCTCCTGGATTTCAAACCAGACAAACATGACAGCTAAGATAACTTTCTCTTGTTTAAGGAAAATAAGATCTCAGGTGAGGAAATAAACCATGCAGCTGCTCAATCTGTCTCCATTTTAAGTTTCCTGAGGTGGTGGGTCACGCTAGACGCCACTGGTTTGCATGGCGTACCGTAGACCTCAACTTTGTGAAAAGGAGAAGGAGACCATGCCTGCTTAAATGCGCTACCAGAATGCATTGCATCTGCTTACATGGACGATGAATAGGCCTGCAAACTGGCTGTCGGGAAAACCCTCTTCTTGTTAGTTGAAACAATGAGGGAGTCAAGAGTAGTCAGTAAAAAAAGAGACGCAGGATCTGGTTTTCACCGTGAGGAGAGGCAGCACTTGTGTGCGTGGGCCATTAACTTAAAGGAGGAAATAACCCGTGGACACAAACCATCACTGGGCTTTCAGGCAGAATGTTTCTGAGCGGTTGCTAACAAAGTCAATGGAAAAGACACCGTCAAGACACAAACCCCCGTCAACAGCAGAACATGGACAGACGATATCTGGAGTGAAATGATGAGCATTCTGCACGGACTGCAGTAAACGATCAAATAACGAAAGGTTGGCACTCAATCGCGGCCGCTTCCCAATCCCTTTCATCCTTAGTCATGGATCGGTGTTCTCTTTGAGGGGGTGCCAGCGAGGGGGCGACGGCAGAGGGCCCACCGACACAACACAAAGCAGCAGAGCAGAACACGGCAGGAACAACTGGGAATGGGAACGATGAGGAAGAGAGACGAAGAGGAGGAGGAGGAGGAGCAATGTCGTTAGCATGGGAGTGATGGAAGTATGACCCAGTTACACACAATGCCTCAAGGGTGGAGGCAGAGGGGACAGTCGCACAAACTCACATGCCAACACACATACAGAGGGTCGTATTGTGCCAACGTTTGGGCAGGTCTTACAGAAAAAGAGCAAGGCCGTGTAGAACATGCTGAGGCTAAAAGATCTGAGGGCCACACACCATCACGGGGGGGGGGGGGTTCGCTTTCTGTGACCTACATTCACCGTGTCAGAGGAATTAAGGGTTTGTTGCAGACGCTCGGCCCTGTCTCCTTCTGTTTCCTCTGCCCCGCGGTTTCCCCTCCGCTGAGTGAGCCGCGAGCGCCGTTGTGCGTTTGCTGTGCACGAAGAGGTGAAAGAAAAAACTTGAGAGAGAACAAAAACTCGCAAAGCACGGTGGGATCACAAGAAGCAAGTCACCCCTCAGAATCACTTCCCTGCAGGTGGCGAACTGAGCTGAGTTCATTAAAGGGATGTGACGAGGCGTTCAAATGGAGACGATGAGGGTGACAAAGCACCTCTCTCTCTCCGTCTCGGCTGCCGTCAGTACCGAGAGGCGTCTGTGTCACTGCCAGCGAGTGGAGGAGCTGAATCTGCCTTTTGTCAGGTTGTCATGTGATGGGAAAGAGCTGTTAGAGCTGCTGTAAGGAGGCGCACCACTGCCTGCCGTTTGGTTAACGCACCAGATTGACTCCGCGCTGACGCTCAGAGGGCCGGCCCGCTCCCTTCAATCCTCATTTCGGCCCGTTTTATTGTCATAAAATGGGACAATGGGTGAGCGCTGAACAAAGGGGAGAGGAGAGACGACGGATGGCGAAGGTTTCCTCAAGAGAGATGGAGCAACGTCTCCAATTCTAATGGGACAGGAGAGGGCGGCTGGGGGTCAAAGAGGGGGGGAAACCCTGAAGGGGATGAAGGACAAAGTGTGTGTGGAGGAGGAGGAGGAGGAGGGGAGACGGGGGAGGATTTGGGTTTATTTGCACCGTCACGGTCCTCACCTAATTTCCATAAATGAATCAGGGACGCGTGCCCTACTGTGTTTGTGTTGCACTGGCAGCTGCTGCCTTGCTCCAGCAGCTTCAACACATTTATTTTTGTCTGGAGAGATGAATGCGCTTCACCATGCTTGATTTTTCAAAAAATGTAATCACCCGTGATGGTTGCTTTGGATGTATTTCTGGAAAAAATCTGCTGCAGCGCTGATGGTGTTTGTGCTTTTTTTTGCTTCAGATGCTTTTCCAGAAATGAAAACTGGTCAGGCAGAACAAAAAAAAACCCCAAAAAACGGCTCGCACAAGTCGTTGGAGCGCTCTGTGGCACGTCTGTGTTAACCATCAAGTCAGCACAGAAAAACAGGACAGGCGATTAGAGGCTTCAAGGAAATATTGCAGTATTTTACCGAGAATTATTAAATTCATGAATGATCAAACGACATCTGAGGTCTCAACCAGCCAGTGAAAAGTTATTTCCTTTCATGACCACTGGTTATACTTCCAATAACAGACACACTGTTGGACTAAAAGATCATGTTTTAGTCAACAGTTATTATCCAATTTAAGCTGTTTGTCCTATTTCTAACTCTCCCTGAATACTGGTTAGTCCTCTGCATGCTTGGTGCAAAGTGTTAGAGGCTGGAAAACAAAAAGTTGTCCCAACTTAAAATCACAAACAAATTAGTTCTTGTACTGCTTTCGTTTTCAATGTGTTGCTTTCTGTCTGTTGCTGCCTCAGAAGTTTGTGTGCTGCTGCTATCTAGTGGACAAATATGGTCTTTTCAATTAAGGCAACGTCCACACGGTAGTTTCTCATTTACCCCTTTCTCATGTTGAGCAATGCAGATTGTTTTGTTTTCTGTCCTGTTTTTTTGGGATGAATCCAGCTCTTAAATGTTGTGCCTCCAAAATATCAACAGTTCTCAAGTATAAGTTGCAATAACACAAAAATACTCCATTACAAGTAAATGTGCTGCATTCAAAACATGATTTAAAGGACAGCTCCGGTATTTTTTTTAAACCTGCGCCCTGTTTATACATATTTTGGGTTTTAAATTGGTCCAGTGGATCTCCTCAGCCAGCAGCCTTGACATGTGATCGGGCAACTGCACCTGATCACAGTAGGTCCACTAAAAGTGTTTGTTTTAGCCACTGACAGGCTCAGAGTGTTATTCTAAGTGTGTGACAGCATCATGGAAAGGATCCCTACAGAGAGAGACCTGGAAGATCCTTTTGGTTTAACCACAAACAGCCGTTATATCACTTGGTTCAAAGCCACCAGACTCCATTCACAAAACCAGTACTTTTACCTCGCCGAACATGAGTGCTGCTGCCTTGATCTGTTAGTTTGTTTGTGTTATCGTGTGTTACATGAATATTGTGTTAGATCTAAATTACCCCTTTAAAACATCAAAGTCACACAATAACTCACCAGTCGAGGCAGCAGTAGACCAGCAACTCCTGTGTTCTCTACTGTAAAATCACTGTTTTTGCCAATGGAGTCTGGTGAGTCTGAATAGTGCAATACAACTTGTGTTTGTGGTTAAACCAAAAGGATCTTCCAGGTCAGTGGCTAAAACAAGCACTTTTAGGCAACATGCTTTGATCAAGCACGACTCATTTAAACAATATATTTAACTGTTCATTACAAGCTACTGCAGCAATGCACACATTGGGCCATTGGGTGGAGTTGTTTGTCCACTTTGATGGAGACAGACTGAAAGAACAACAACTATTTCTTAATCTGCTGAACTCTGGTATAATTGTTTGTCTGACAGGACGTAGGATTTGGTCTCCTAATAGCTAAAAAGAAGCACTGTATTCTTATTTTATGCTATTAAACTAGCAAAGCGCCAGTCAATTACCAGCATGTTTCCTCATTAGACAACAGTAGTGACTTAAGAGACATTATCTGACTTTATTTAACTTATTATTTTGGCTTCACCCCTTCCTTACAGTGGGTGGAAGCAGTGCATGGGTGCACCAGATCCACTGGAGTGCATGTTTTTGTGCAGAATAACTAACACACAGCCTAATTAGTGAATGCACTTAGTTACTTTCCAGCGCTGCAGTCTGCAGGCTGTGAGAAAAGGCACAAAGACTAATAAACGGGATAATAATTTACAGTTATCCGCCTGTTGCAGTCAGATGAACTCTGTGAGTGGACTTTGGCCTGTGTCGGTGGAGGGAAAGCAGGTGACGGGTGAACTGTAATCAGAGGGGTTATATAACACAACTGTAGTGTTGAACAACGACACAAAGGCAGCTGACCGACCGCGTCACACCACAGCTACCTTCCTCCTCCACGCATCAAACAATACGGGCGTCACACTGCGAAATCAGATCCAACATGTGTTGGAAAGCTCTACTTGTATCCATTAAACTCACGAAAGCAGAATAATAAAGAGTAAAAGAATATTTGTCATAGTTGCTGAGTTAAATTTAAGCACATTAGAAGTTGAAAGCGCTAAAAAAACAACTATTAATACAGGTTTTTCTCCCCATATAATCAATATTACCAGGATTATTCGACATTTCACTGCTACCTAAGTTGTGTTTTGGGTCACAGTGTTTTGAGGAGCTCACACGTGTTCAGCAAACAACAGCTTTGGCTCCTTTCTCGTCTTTTTTCGACTGCTTAAAGTGCTTCGACTCCACATTCACTAATAATAATAATACAGAACTGGGCCACAAGGGTCTGAATGACAAAAGCAGGGACAAACTAGCAAAACTAGACGGTGTTGTGGTTGTGAATGCTCCACGCTCTATTTACCAATAAGAATACACCTCTGTGAAACACATGCAGACTGGGGATCAAACCACCTGGTGAACGACCCACTGAGCCACAGGACATGAATACGTTTAACCACAAATTTAATCTGCTTGCCAGAAAACATTTTTTGATCAGACTGTGGAAGTTTTCCTCTCAAACGTGGTCTGTTTGCATTATAAAGACACAAACGTGGCCTCGTACAGCAGCAAACTCACAAACACAGAAGAGCACAGAGTCAAAACACATTTGTTGAAGTTTTTGAAAGTTTGCTGAGTTAAATTTGAGCATCAGAAGTTATAAAGAAGCTATAAAACTACTATTAATAGGTTTTTTTACTATTTAAATTTGTGTTTTGTGGAATACATTTTTAATCATACATTCGTTTTACTTGCAATGCAACACTTTTTGATTGCAGTATCAATTGTTTTGCTTTAAAATCTATTTTTGGTTGCATTATAAAGACATAAAAACAGAAGAATAGAGAGTCAAAGCACACGGGTTTGAGTTTATGATGTTTAGAGTTGACATTTAAAGCTATAAAAAACTATTAATAGGAGTTTTTCTCCCTTTATAATCAGCACTACAAGGATTATTAGACATTTTAATTCCACTTGAGTTGTGTTTTGGGGAGCTCACGCAGGCTTGGCAGACAAAACTTTTGGATTTGCATGAATGCATTTTAATCACAAATTCATTTTACTTGCAATAAAACAAAGTTTTTCTCTCAAACCTAAGTAATTAAGACATAAAAGTGGCTGCAGAAAGCTCTATAATCAGAATAATAAAGAGTCAAAGAACGTGTGTGCGTGTGTGAGTTTATGAAGTTAAATTCAAGTGGGAAGTTTGAAGCCATGAAAACTCTCTGTCATCGACAGAAGACGGATTATTGGATGTTTTAAAGCCACCTGTGCTGCATGTCAGGTCAGAGAAGCTCCAACAGCCGAGCAGTGTTACCATGAGCCAGCATGTCCTCATCCGACCCTCCTGCCCGGCTCCTCCTCTCTGCCGGGCTGCCCTGTGCACCACATACCACCTGCAGCCAGTCAGCCGCTGGGCTCGCCGCCAGGCAGCCGGAGGACAACGGTGGCTGGGTGCCAGCCTGCACTTGTGGAGGAGTTAGTTGAGGGTAAAGCGTCGCAGCTCATCTCTTACTGTGTCATTTTTTTTTTGACTCTCAGTTCCACAAAGCTCTGCCTCTCTTTCCTCCCATTTCCCTCCCGCTGTAAGACTATAGTCCCCCACGTGTCCTGAGGTGACCTCACCTGGACCTCACCTCCCTCGGCGTGGAGGAGAGCGACGACACAGAGGAAGCACCTCTGTGTGTCTTTGTGATCTGTAGCTGAACTCAACTTTCTCTCTTCATTTGTTTCTCCGTCACTCTGCTGCTCACATACTTTTCTAGATTGTTTACTTGGACTGGTTTTCGCTCTCCCTCCCTCTCCCTCTCTCTCTTCCTCCCCATCTAAACTCTCTCACCCGCCCACTGGTTGGTTCCTACTGGCTGTTATGTGGCGATAAGAGCAGAGAAGAAACAGGACAGAAGGCCTCAGCAGCCCGAGATTTGGTCCTTTGCTGTTGCATCCACTAATCCTGCACTTTTCTCTCTCTTGCGGCGACCGTGAGTATCTGTTTTTGTCCAATAAAGAACTTGAGGATATGATAGAGGGACGGACTCCCCCTCCCCTGCTCCTTCTCCCCTAACTCCAAAGCAGCGAGGGAGAGTGGCGTACGTGCAGAAAAGCCAGTAAACCGCGACACAGATCAAGCAGAGAGATCTCTGTCACATTAATGTGCAGCAGTGAGCAGCGAGTGTTGGTGCTGCGCTTGCACCAAAATAAAAGCATGAACTATCTGGTGCTTTAAAAGATTCGTAGCTCCGTGCAGGTCCGCGTGCTCTCTGACACACTGACACACTTGTGTCAAAAAGTGTCTAAACTCCTTTGAGTTGCTTATTTTTCTTGTGCAGATTAAATAAAAAGATTCAGAGCAAAGACTGATTCACTGATTTGTCTTTAAATGTGTTTTATTACACGTTAAATGTCTGTGAGTTTACGTCTGTGTCCCTCTCAGAAGGTCACGTCGGACTCTTGAATTGACTAGCAGCCAATTTCCGCCATTTTCATTTGCTTTGTGTGCGCGTGCGTGCGTGTGTGTGTGTGTGTGTGTTTAATGTTGTTGGACACACCACCTTGGTTCAAGCCCAGCAGGGTGAGCAGTGAAATGGAGGCAGAGCCCAGCGTGGTACAAAAAAAAAGTTTGTTTAAGCCAGAACTTTAATTAAAACTGTTTAAAACTTTCCAGCGTTTGTTTTTATTAAAGATTTCGATCTTCACTTTTGTGTATTTGTACTAAATAAAGTAAAAATTCACAGTTTCCGCTGCGGATGAGCGTCTTTAAAGTCTTTAAAATGTTTATTGTTTCGCTGATGAGAGGAAATAAAATGAGAGAGACGGACTGTTAACTCTGAGTGCAGTTATTTTGTCTCGTTTCTAAACTTTTTCACAGGCTTCACTTCATCAAGAACTGATTTATAGATAAGGCCTGTTTTGAATTGGGAAGCAGCAGTTTAAACAACGAATTAAAAAGGTTTAAAAAGTTCTGCAATAAAGAAAAATACATAAAAGTAAAGTTAAAGTCAAGTTAAAGTCATTTTAAAGAAAACAGCTCTCTCTGAAATCAGTGCACAGTTAACACACTGTTCTACTTTGATATTTATATATTTATACTTTACATCTAAATGTGTTTGATTCTCACATTAATGGATCATCAGACAGATCAGCAGCCTCTAAATCCCTGCAGAAATCAATCAATCAATTTACTGGAGCATCAATGCTGGAGCTGCTGTCTGATTTATAACTACTTCTGGAGGAACTTCATGTTTATCATTATTAATTGTTACAGTATTATTTTCATAAATTATATTCGAACTATCAAAAGGTCACAAGAAATTCATTTCAGATGCTCCTTTTTTTGATTTTATGTTCCACTGCAGTGTATTTAAAGGATAACTATGGTATTTTTAAACCTAGTGACTCAGAAATATATATGTTGATGTTCCTACATTAGGGGTAAAAACATCCTCTCTTTTTAAGACTAATCACCTTATTAAATTCAGCTGTTAGATCGCTCTCTTCAAACACACCAGACTCCATTGACAAAAACAGTTATTTTACACAGTAGCTGCTAGTCAGTCACTGTCTCGGTTATTTAGTTTTGTTTGTGTTATTGTGTGACTTTGGTGTTTTCTACACGTTAGTTCAGATCTGAACTATTTCTTTAAAGCACCAAACTCACAATATAACACAAACAAACTAACAAAATGAGGCAGCAGTCGACCAGCAACTCGTGCCTTCTGCAAGGTAAAATTACTCCTTTTGTGAATGGAGTTTGGTGGCTTTGAATGGCATGATTCAATGGCTGAATGTTATTCTAAGTGTGTGACAGCATTATGGAAAGGATCCCTACAGAGAGAGACCTGGAAGATCCTTTTGGTTTAACCACAAACAGCCGTTATATCACTTGGTTCAAAGCCACCAGACTCCATTGACAAAACCAGTACTTTTACCTCGCCGAACATGAGTGCTGCTGCCTCGATCTATTAGTTTGTTTGAGTTATCGTGTGTTACATGAATATTGTGTTAGATCTAAATTATCCCTTTAAAACATCAAGTCACACAATAACTACCCAATCGAGGCAGCAGTAGACCAGCAACTCCTGTGTTCTCTACTGTAAAATCACTGTTTTTGCCAATGGAGTCTGGTGGGTCGGAATAGTGCGATACAACTTGTGTTTGTGGTTAAACCAAAAGGATCTTCCAGGTGTCTCTCTGTAGGGATCCTCTCTGTAGTGTTGTCAGACACTTTGAATAACAATCCTGCACTGAGCCTGTCAGTGGCAAAAACAAGCACTTTTATGGCCCAGAAGGACATTACAGCCCGTCTTACAACAACACAGCTGACCTACCAGCCATTTAAAACCCAAAATAAAGAGCCCAGGTTTAAAAATGCCAGACTTCTCCTTCATCAGTCAAAACTAATGAGGCGTACAGACCGGGGGAAGAAAGACTGCACATGACGTTCATCCAGGCCACCATCACAAAGCGCTTAATGAGATCTACTTCTTGTTGAGAATAACAAACACAGAGAGAGAGATAATACGCTCACTGTTTACTTTTAAACGGAAATTAAGACATAAAAAACATAACGAGCACCAGATAGTTACAGACGAACCAGTTCATGTGAATAGAGAGTGTGTGTGTGTGTGTGTGTGTGTTTATGCTCAAAATATAACGTAATTGTCATCTTTTCTGCCCTAATGAACTGCTGGTTGCAGTTACTGTTGCTTTTAAGTGCACTTCTGTGAGCCGTAAACACAAGTTGTCAGGCGCTCCACTGCTTTTGCCTCGATCACAGTGCAATTTATTCAAAGTGTATGTATGTGGGTTTGGCATTTTCCAGCATGTAAACAAAACAAAGTTATAAATATTGGGAATATGGAATTATTAAAACAGGCCCTTTAACTTATACCCATTACATGCAATTTCCCATAATGTTCATACGATGAGAGAATGTTTTTTACTCCCATTAAGACAATTAGTACAAGTTTTCTGATATTTAATGTTTAGATATTCAAATTAATTCATTTTCCAGAGCACAAATCTGAATGTTAGAAAAAGCCAGGTTCAAAATGTTTTGATTCATTTTGTTGACATGTTTGATTAAAGGGTTTTCTGTGTTTTCTGTGTTTTATTTTGGAATAAAATGCTCTGAATGATATATGAACAAACCCTTCTGTAAACATCTTCAGGATATAAAGAGGAATAAAACTGGAAAAAGTCTAATTTATGCTTCAGAAAGTGAGAAAAAATACTCACTCATGCTGAGAAAACGGCCATTAAAGAAATTAATTTAGGAAAAATCTACAGATGCAAACAGACAAAGTGAAGTAAAACAAAACACCTAAATGTGGATTCTGGACGTTTTTAATGTCCACTAGTCTGAAAGAAGACACGGTAAAATAGCCCTAAAATCTCAAAAACATGCATGTTCATGAAAAAACGTTGTATCACGCCAGTCTCCATTGAAAAATCAATGATTTTACCACGCAGAACAAAGGAGTGGCCACTTTTCTGCTGCCTCGAGCTGTTAGTTTGCTTGTGTTATTGCATGTTACCCAAGTATTGTGTCGGCTCTGAACTGACCGTTTAAAACACCAAAATCACACAATAACACAAACAAAACTAAATGACCGAGACAGTGATTTATTCGCAACTACTGTGTAAAATTACTGTTTTTGTCAATGGAGTCTGGTGGCTTTGAACCGAGTGATACAACAGCTGAATTTAATTAGTCTTAAAAAGAGAGGAAGGACATTACCAGTCCGGTTAATTACACTAATGATGATGGTAATGATGTGTTGTTGAAACATGTGATAAACGTGTGTGTGTGTGTGTGTGTGTGTGTGTGTGTGTGTTGCTGCTCACCTGTCCACAGATGCTCCACCTGACCGCAGGGCGCGTAGGAGGCCTGGTCGGCAGGCGCGCGGCCGTGGCCCTGACCACCGGCAGCGCGAGGATGGCGAGCCAAGGTCAGGGTAGGTGAAAACGGCGGAATTCCCTTTAATGGATAAACTACTGTCTGTTGTAAATGTCTCCATGTGGTACCTGGTCAAGGTGCACAGGTGCCGAAATCAGTGACTGAAATGGGAATTTTTATCATTTATTTCTAACAACACAGCAACAAATAATAATAATAATAATAATAATAATATTAGACCTGTAAGATCCTTTTGGTTTAACCACAAACAGCTGTTACGTCGCTCTCTGCAAAGGCACCAGACTCCATTGACAAAAACAGTAATTTTACCTTGCAGAACACAGGAGTTGTAAGCATAGCTGCTGTGACTTTGGTGTTTTTTTTACGTTAGTTCAGATCTGAACCAATTCTTCAAAACCCCAAATTCACACAATAACACAAATAAACTAAGCGATTGAGGCAGCGGAAGACCGGCAACTCCTGTGATCTGCGAGGTAAAGTTACTGTTTTTGTCAATGGAGTCTGGTGGCTTTGAACCAGGTGATACATCGACTATTTCTGAGTAAACCAAAAGGATCTTCCAGGTCTATCTCTGTAGGGATCCTTTCCATAATGCTGTCAGACATAACATTGCAGCTATTACAGCCTCGTGCCAACCATCGTGCCATTCAAAGCCGCCAGACTCCACTGACAAAAACAGTAATTTTACCTCACAGTACACAGGACTGGCAAGCCTACCACTACCTCAATCAGTTATGTTGTTTGTGCCATTGTGTGTTATACAAATATTGTGTTGGCTCCGAATCAACGGTGTAAAACATCAAAGTCACACAATAACACAAACAAAACTAAATAACCAAGACAGTGACTGACTAGCAGCTACTCTGTAAAATCACTATTTTTGTCAGTGGAGTCTGGTATGTTTGAAGAGAGCAATTTAACAGTGGAATTTAATAAGTACATTTTTTTTTTTTTTTAAAAGAGGAATTTTACCCCTAATGAAGGATATAGAATATATATTTCTGATCTGAACTTACCTGGTCACTGGCTAAAACATGCACTTTTAGTGGACGTGTGTTGATTGGGTGCAGTTGCCCCAAAGGATTAACATCACAGCCCACTCACAGCTGCAGCTGGTCACACTGGATCAATTCTATATTGGTCCTCTATATCATGTACAAACGGTGCTTAGGTTTAAAAATACAGGAGTTTGTCCTTTAATCTGACACCTGTACATGTTTTTCCATTATTCAGAAGGCTGATGCACCAGAAGAAACCAGCAGGTGGCGCTGCTGTACCACCAATACAGAGAGGAGGCTTTTGTGTTGGAGGTGTAGGAGCCAGGTTTTTACAAACAGTGATTCTTCCTGTCTGTGTCCATCCAGAGGTGTCAGGTGTGACGGACCTGTCCAAGCCAACATACAAGGACAGCGTGATCATGCCTCTGCCGGACAAACCGTTCAGGTACCCAGAGACTGATGCCGAGAAGAGCCTGAAACAGAAGGAGAAGGGGCCCTGGGGCCAGCTGACCAAAGAGGAGAAGCTCGCCTGTGCGGTTCTTCGTCAATACACACAAAAACACACATCTCATGTGGAAAAACACACATAAAAATGAATTAAATGTGAATTAAAAGCACATAATAAAACACACAGCACAGTAACAAACTACGGTTACTGAAGTATTCTCACATTAAATAACAATATAACCATATGTTATAATGTCACTTTGCAAATGAAGATTTTAAAAACCTTTTTTTTTTACCAGCTTATAAAATAAAATTAGTGGTTACACAGTAAATGAAACCACACTACAGTACATGAATTAACAAATACTACATGTTGCTGCAATGATTTATTTCCTCTGCATATTGGATACTTGTACACATTTTTTCTGATAATACTTTTTGCTAGTTTTTTGTCTAACCAGAAACAGCCGTTGTATCATGCCAGACTCCATTGAAAAAAACACAAATTGTTACAAAAGTGTTACAAATATTGTGTTGGATCTGAACTAACCCTTTAAAACACCAAAGTCACACAACAACACAAACAAAACTAAAATGACCCAGATAGCAGTTGAGCAGCAGCTTCTGTGTAAAATTACTGTTTTTGTCAATGGAGTCTGGTAGTTTTGAAACAAATGGTTCAACGGTTCATGTGGGAGGGGGGTGAGTAGAAATATCTCTGTCTTACATTAATGGTACAGTTCATTTTAACTCTGTCTCTCCCATCTCTCCTTGACCCCCCCCCCCCACAGTGTACCGGCTGAGTTTCAATAAGACCATCCCACAGACGAGGCAAATATCACATCACTGGAAGTCAGTAATGGGGGCTTTCTTCTTCTTCTTGGGCCTCACCGGCCTGCTGGTCTGGTGGCAGAAAGTCTACGGTAAATCCGCCTCGATACTCCTCAGTGAGTCAGAACCAGGTAGCCAGCATGTACACCTGGACCTGAGTCGACTGAATGGTGCTCAGGTTGTGGACGTAGCCGCCATTTTGAAGCTGAAGTTTGGCTTTATGGGTGTCACCATCTTGGTTTTTTGGTCTATTTTCCTCTAAATGGGACCATTTACAAGGCTGTAAACTAGCGACTGAGACCATAAATGCATCAGGAAAAATTTTTACTGAGCTGATAAGTCAAGTAGAGAAGTCGGCCCGTTTTCTCATTGACTTCCATCCAATCAGACCTCTGTTTGGAGCCAGTGCTGTTTTATTACTTCTGATAAGTACAGAGTTTTTTCCTCTCCTGTAGTTTCTGGCTGAGGCCTCTGCGGTGTGTTAAGGTGCTTTTGCTGACATGCGGTCTCTGTTCCTTGTTTGCCGTAGTCTACCCGAAGCCCCCCAGGACCTTCGACGAGGAGTGGCAGGCCAAGCAGCTAAAGCGGATGTTGGATATGAGGATGAACCCCGTCGAGGGCATATCAGCCCAGTGGGACTACGAGAAGGGTCAGTGGAAGTAAAGGGGGCGGCTGCACTGAGGTCGAGGCGGCACAGAGTCCAGACCTGCCGCCTCAGACGGTGGATTCATGGAAGTCAGTCTCAATTTGAATGTTGCGTCACAACCATCCAAACCACCAGAGAGACGCCGCTTTTTTCTCCACTGGGGTCGTTTTGCTCTGCGTCACCTGTGGCTCTCAGCCGGCCTCCGCCTCTCCAACCACTGCAGCCACAACAACCTGCCGTGGTCATAACTGTGTCCGTCCTGTTGCAGCCATATAAATAATAATAACGATAATAATAATAATAAAGTTTTGCTCATGTCTCTGTCCAGCTCTTTTATTATCTGGAGGTAGCTGCCAGTCTACCTGCTGATCTTAAGTGCCGGGGTCTTATTTGTTTAAATGCAAAGCAGCGCACAGGGACGCCATTAAGTCGGTTTAATGAGGGTATACATATTTTGGGCCTCTGTCGGCAGGTGAGAACAGGTATGTAGTAGTTGTGATGTAATCCTTCAGGGCAACTGCTCACGCTCAAGGTGCGTCCAATAAAAATGCTTATTTTTGCCACTGACAGGCTCAGATTGTTCTTCTAAGTGTCTGACAGTATTATGGAAAGGATCCCTGCAGAGATAGACCTGTGAGATCCTCTTTGTTTAACCACAAACAGCCGTTATATCACTCAGGTCAAAGCCACCAGACTTCATTGACAAAAGCAGTACTTTAACCACACAGAACGCTGGAGTCGCTGGTCTACTGCTGCCTCTCTGTTAGTTTGTTTGTGTTATTGTGTGTGTTATAAAAATCCAAACTGGATTAAAATCAACCCCTTAAGAGAAAACAAAGTCACACAATAGTGCAAACAAACTCACCAATGGAGACGGCAGTAGACCAGCAGCTCCTGTTTAAAATCACCGTTTTTGTCAATGGAGTCTGGTGGCTTTCAACCAAGTGATATAACGGCTGTTTGTGGTTAAACCGAAAGGATCTTACAGGTTTATCTCTGTGGGGATCCTTTCTGTAATGCTGTCAGACACTTAGAATACGTTTTTTTGTACCTATCAGTCATTAAGACACCAAAATGTTAAAAAAACAAACAAAAAAAAGAGCCCACGCTTAAAAATACAGGAGTTAACCTTTAATGGTGAGCAACAGGAATTCATTAAACATCCTTCATTAAATCATCGTGAGTCATAAATCAGTTAAACATCACTTGAAGTCTATAATTTCTATCCAACAGCTACTCAATCAAGTCTCGACAGACGCTCTTGTTCCCCAGAGGATGAATCCTTTTCTCCACAGGGTCTTGATCCTCTAACGTCACAAACCAAAGTACTTTTAGGCATCAAATTAACTTTCCTCTGGCTAATTTCTTCTTCTGGAGATGCCGTGAATATCTGATGACACCCACCCACCATCCACCCAAACACACAGACTCGGTACGTCTGTCAACATGGGCTTTATTAGGTTCACTGTAATTTTAAATTTTACAATGTCTAAGACAAACAAACAGACCATTGGACACAGTTGTGATCTTTAACTCCGTCCTCTTCAACACCTGACAAGAATGCACCAACTTTTTGAAAATATCCTCTCGCTGTTTTTTGCATTTTCTTGTCTAGTGGCAACCCCCCCCCCCAAAAAAACAAACCAAAACAACAAATGACAATATACACATCAATGTAAAGATGGAGTTTAAGGCCATTTGAAGGGGCACAAGTATGTTTTTTTTTTTTTACACCAAATATAAATATTGTTTAAAAGCCGTCAGTTCTGTTTTTCTTAAATATATCGCTAAGCTAACGTACTATTCTACTCAGTTTAAATAACTAGCATATATATATATGTATACATATATATACACATATATATATATGTATACATATATACATATATATATACACATACATACATATATATATACATACATATATATACACACACACACACACACACATATATATATATATATATGTATGTGTGTGTGTATAGGGTTGTGCCGATGCTGTCACACTTCCTTCATTTGTGCCTCCTTTAAGGACTTTTTTGCCACACAGAAATTCACACGCATGCACACACACACACACACACACACACACACACACTCACGAATGTGTAGGAAGGGGAAGTTGTTTGAGTGAATGCAGCAGAGAAAAACCTGCGAGCAGCTTCTTGGCGGGGCCATACACTAGAAAAATATATATATATATATATGAGTGTGTGTGTGTGTGTGTGTGTGTATATACTGTACTGGAATGTATGAGAGCAGATCTTGGCTAATAAGATGCTCAGGACACAAGCATGGAGACGATCATCAATAATCGATGCGGTTTGTTTGTTTTTTTATTTATTTGGCAAAGTGTTTGTTCCAAAGGTAACAATCAGAAATCCTTCTTTGTTTGTTTGCACGATTCTGTGTGAAGTCAACGGAGAGAGACGTACTTACAGATGTGTGAATCCAAATTTCTTTTTTTTGTTTTTCTCCTTACTTATATATTCTTATATATTTTGGGTTTCGAATTGACTGGCAGGTACAACAGGTGGGGAATGGGCAACATTAGCTGTTGCCTTCGGGGCAATTGTGCCCTAAAAGTACTAATAAGGGCTTCTTTTTGCTACCGACAGAATGGGATTGTTATTCATAGTGTTTGACAACATTAAGTAAAGAGATAGACCTGTAAGATCATTTTGGTTTAACCAGAAACAGCCACTGATTAGGAGTGATTCAAAGCCACCAGACTCTATTGACAAAAACATTTGTTTGACATTTGTTTGTGTTACTGTGTTGCATCTAAAATACCCATTTAAAAACACCAAAGTCAGACAATAACGCAAATAAACTAACCAATTGAGACAGCAGTAGAGCAGAAACCCCCATGTAAAATTACTGTTTTTGACAACGGAGTCTGGTGGGTTTGATTATCGCCACTGCTTAAACAAAAAGGATCTTACAGATCGATCTCTGTAGGGATCCTTTGTTTGTTTATTTGTGTTATTGTGCAACTTTGGTGTTTTAAAGAGTTAGTTCAATATATGTTTGCACAATACAAACTTTTCGTTCCCACCAGTCATTTCAAACCCAAAATATGCTAAAATAAAGTAGGGCCCAAATCTAAAAATAGAGGAGTTGTCCCATAATGTTTACTCTCCGAGTGTCCACATGGCTGAATCTAGTGCAAGTGGACCCTTTATTGATGAGAAAATGGCGCCTGCCCGTCCTGCACCAGAGCGGTGTTGTGCTTTATTGAGCTGCTGTGATGCACATGAGCAGAACAGAGTTGTTGTCAGCTGGAGACGATAATCGGAGTAAGATCAAGACTGAAGTACTTCGAGCGAAACCCCCTTTCTCACCCACACACACACACACACACACACACACACACACACACACACACACCCCTTCCCTGTAAATTAATCGAGCTGCCAGTCGGTGTGAGGAAACGCCAGGTGACAAACACTCCTCCAACTTTAAATTAAAGATGGAAGGATGTTTAGAAACAAAGACAAGGCCTCCTCCTCCTCCTCCTCCTCTTCCTCCTCCTCTTCCTCCCTCCACCACCCCTTGTCTCTCGTGGACTACATGTGACTGGCAGGTGTGTGTGCTGAGGTGTGTGTATGTGTGTGAGGCAGCAGGTGGGCCAGTCGTGACTGACACACGTGACTAGGTGCAGTGACAGCCGCTGGGGGCCGCAGAGGAAGAGGAGGAGCTGGATGGCGAGGGGAGGCGGAGGAGAGACGGATGGAGATTTGACAGATTGGAGGCGTCTGGGGAGGACGGAGGAGGAGACGGTGGTGGAGGGAAGGAGGGAGGGAGGGAGTCGGACTGTGAAAGTGACGCATGGACAACTTGGAGTGAGAGTGTGTGAGATGAGATATGAAGGTTCGGGTGTTTCGTTTTTTACGCTCCTTCAGCTGCTGACAGTCGTTGATTCGCTTTAAGACAGTAAACAGACGCATCCTCACAAGTTTCAGCTCAAATTTAAGTGGAATGACGTCTGATGCAGAACCGCAGAGCATCCGGAAACATACATCATCAAAAAGGCTGAAGAATAAATGACATTTTAATGAAATTAGAAATAAAAGTGGGGAAAAAATGGGAGAAATAATCTGTTTGAGCACTGCAGCACATGATTAGGATTTTATTTTAACCCCCCTGCTAATGAACAGTTTACACAACTGTCATTTAGTCAAAATGTCAGAAAATAGTGAAAAACGGGCGTCACAATCTCAAGGTGAACTCTTCTAACTCAGAACAAACCCCAAAGGTATTTAATTCACACATAATTGTATGATTTTAAAACACAACAGCAGAGAAAAGCAGCAAATCCTCACGTCTGACAAGCTGGAATCAGTGAATTTTGTTAATTAGTCATTAATCGATTATCAAATCTTTGCAGCTCTAAAAACAATCCAATATGAGGTTATCAACAAACTGTAATACAGTCGTAAACTGGTGTCGTCAGGATGACGCCACTGATGAAGGCCATGACGGACGGCTGAAAGCCCAGGAATGAGTCCAGGAAGTGGAGTGAAGACTTAAGTACCTCTGAGGTAAAGAATGAACCTTCAGGCTCAACGTGTCTTTATTAAACCTGCATTGAATCAGATTTAACTGTTACCAGTCAGTCATTTACTACCTGTTCATACACAGACTGTTTTAACTGTTGATAAATACCTTAATAAACATTTAATTGTCCTTTTACCTGCTTATAACTATATTAAAGGGTGTTATTAACTATTTATTAAGTGTTTATACACTGCTTATTAATGTTAAATCTGGAGAACTTTTCATACAAATATTAAAGGTTAACTCCAATATTATTAAACTTGTGCCCTGATTTTACATATTTTGGGTTTGACACAGCAGATTTGATGACGAATGAGCTACAATGGCTGTGATGCAACCTGATCAACCTGGAAGATCATTTTGGTTGATCTAATTTTATCCATTCAATGCCACCAGACTCTATTGAGAAAAACAATAATTTTACATCGCAACTGCTCAACTGCTTTGCTCTGTTAGTTTGTTTGTGTTATGAAAATGTTGTGTTGGCTCTCAACTGACCCTTTAAACTCATCAAAGCCACAAAATAATACAAACAAACTAACTTATCAAGACAGTGGTAGACGAGACACTCGTAAAATTACTGGTTTTGTCAATGGAGTCTGGTGGGTTTGAACCGTCTGGTGAAAAGGCTGTTTGTGGTTAAACCAAAAGGATCTTCCAGGTCTCTCTCTGTAGGGATCCTTTCCATGATGCTGTCACACATTTAGAATAACAATCTGAGCCTGTCAGTGGATCAAACAAGCTCTTTTAGTGGACATTACAGCCATTGTTTGTTCTCAGCTGCCGGCTGAGTTGATCAGTTTTTGTGCCCAACAGTCATTTAAAACCCAAAATATGTAAAATTAGAGCCCAGGTTTAAAAAAGAAAGTTCTCCTTTAAGCCAGTTAAGACTAAAGAGTGTCTGATTGAGTGTCGCTGCTCTTTTTATCTTTTGTATGTGTTGCTACAGTATCTTCTGCATTCAGCTACTGTGGAGTAAACGTGGAGGGTCTGGGCCGTGGCGCCCCGCCTCTATGAACTGCAGTTACACCGATGTCAGCGGTCTGGCACTGGTGAGCGGGCTGACTGAGCACAAGCAGGATAAAACCAAGGCCAAGTATGACCATAAAGCACAGATGAGCGGGAGCAGAGGGGTTTTAATGGTTCACAGATCCAAAAACCAAACGCACCACCAAACACAAACAAGCAGAGGAGTTAGTTTCCCCATTAGGCTTTTAGTTTATCACTCCCAGGTTTTATTAACTAAAATCTTGTCTTCTTGACTCCTTCTCATTTATCATCCACACACACACACACAAAAAACAACCAATAAGCAAAAAGGCAAAACAATCAGTGTGTGGAGTCGTGGATTATGAAGCGATGCGGTGTGTGTGTGTGTGTGTGTGTGTGTGTTGGTGATCGGGATGGCTGGCAGGAAGTGGGACCTACAGAAGCTGTTCGGGGACAGGTGCTACATCCTCCCCTGCTTTCACTCTCCATATGGCACGTACAAAGCTACTGTAGAGCCGTCGGCGGAGACGAACGACAAAACGAGCTTCAAGACGAGACACGTGGGGCGGGCCGGGCCCCACAACACACTCTTTACATCAGGTTTGGGTTTAAACTGTGAAGACTGGAATCAGTTTTGGCCTCTTTTGAGGAGGAACGAAAGAAGAATTGGACACTGAAATTTGTTAAAAACTAATGCAAACAAATGTAGAGAAAGAAAAATAACCAGCAGTGAAAGGAACAGAGGGAGCAGTCGGTTCAGTGGGTGAGACAATAACGTCTGTGGCTGTGTCATTTTTCATCAGGGTGGATTAAGGTGAGCACATGACTGCGTGTGATTCTTCCTCTTCTCCGTCTGTTTTCTCTCAAAAGTTCGACAACATGTGAGGATTTTTAGTTCACCGTGGGGCACGAGAGGGGGAGGAAAGGGGTAAAAAAAAAAAAAAAAAAAAAGTAAACATCAGCAGTTCTGTCGAGACAAACTGGACCTTCATTTTGACCTCCGTGGGGTGCAGGCTGAGGGGGAGGTGAAGGAGGCGGGAAGAGTTATTGGGGGGGGAAGGTTGCCGTGTGTCTCCCTTCACAGGCGTTTCTGGGCGATGAGCGAGCCCACCACGACCCCGGTCACCAGCGTCATCCCCGCCAGCAGCCACTTCTTGAAGCTCTCCTGAGACCTCCTGCCCTCCGCTGCTGCGTCCTGCCCGAAGATTTCGGCAAAGCGCTCCTGGAAGACGTGAAAGAAGCAGAGAGAAAACAGGGGAGGAAGGAGAGGGTTAATGCCACAAGCGTTTGCTGCTGACTGCGTGACATGTACTCAAATCTGAAAGGTAAAAAAAAAAAAAAACCCAAAAAAACCCACACTTCCCAGAACTCCCCACTAAAAAACAAAAAACAAGGTGCAGGTTTTCAGGTTCAGACTCAGGTAGATTCCCTTCTCTAAAGGTCTCGAGGCCTCAAACCAGAAAATGGGCTCCTGAGCCGCCCACAGCTGGTATCTATATGACTGTCAGAGCCCACATGGTCACATGTGGAAATTTCCACCCTCCACAGTAATCATACATGTATGGCAACATCACGTCTAGCAGAAAATTAAACAAAAAAAGCCCCGAAAGCCACCTGCATTGATTCTGTGCACAACAACAACATCTCGCTGATTAAAAGGAAAAATTTACACCATTAAATCATCCGATAGGAACCGGTCACGGTCAACTCTAGAAATTTTCCACCCACCCCCCCGCCTGCAGTGGATCCCTGCAGGACTGCCGTTATTGCAGACATTCTTTCCCACCGTTGTCCTCAGATTGCCAAGACTACGTCACCGCCCACTGAAATCATTTCCTGGAAATGAGACATGCAGAGCGCGCAGTTTTAACCTCTGGCCACAGGGAGGCGCCAGACGGGCTGAAATGTCCCGTAGAGACTCTGCGGCTGATCAGCTGAGCTGGACATGGCCCTCTGAGTCACCGCTGATGATGTCCACACTTCAAACCAGCCGCTGCTTCACCTCCTTAAACATGATCTGGGTGGCTAATGCTCCCTTGTTAAGAACAAATCATGAGCATTAAATCTGAACAAATGACTAATTCAGACGTCTGGTTCTTAGTCAAGGGTGGATTCAACAGGCAGGACAGAAGGACTTTCACTGAGGGAGGGGTGAGGAGGATGAGGAGGGGGGAGTTTACTGGAAACTATGCTGAGGAAGAGACAGGAAGACGAGAGTGAAAGGACAGAGATGTAATCAGTTAAACTCTGAAAGAATGCGAAGGAGGGGGCAGTCGTTGCTGGAAACAGAGAGTGATGAAACGGAGGATATTATCGGCCAAAGCGGGAAAGTCCTCACCCCGAAATAAAAAATCCATCATCAGTTCAGCTCCAGAAACACAATTCACCATGGTGACGTGCAAATAATGGGCAAAACTTTCACTTTAATCCAATGGAGCTGGGAATAGTCAGTGTTTGTTCAGTGTAGTTCATCATTTACAGACTTGGATTTCCTTAAAGGATAATAATACTCCTAAATATTTAAACCTGGCCTCCTGGTAGGTGCAAATACTTTTGGAGTGGGTCCAGTAGATCGACTCCACAGTGGCTGTACTGTAATCCTTTAGTCCGATCAAAATACTGCCACTACAAGTGCTTGTTTTAGCCGCTGACAGGCTCAGATTGTTATTCAAACTGTCTGATAACATCATAGAAAGGATGCCTACAGAGAGAGACCTGTATGAGCCAGAAACAGATGCTATATAATGCTTGGTTCAAAGCCACCAGACTCCATTGACAAAAACAGTAACAGTATTTTACCTTGCAGGACACAGGAGTTGCTGCTCTGCTGCCGTCTCCACTGGCAAGTTTGTTTGTGTTATTGTGTGTTAGACACATTTCATATTGGATCCAAACTACCCTTTTAAAAACACCAAAGTCACACGATAACACAAACAAACTAACAATAGCAGCGGTAGAGCCAGCAACTTGAAAGTAAAATATCTGTTTTTGTCAGTGGAGTCTGGTGGGTTTGCAGAAAGCACTACAACAGACACATTTACAGGTTTTTCTTTGTATGGATCCTTTCTGTAATGTTGCCAGACACTTGGAATAACAATCTGAGCCTGTCAGAGCAACAACAAGACGTGCTTTTATTGGACACAGTAGCCCAAAGGATTACATCACAGCAATTGTCTCTCAACTCATTCATCGCCCATTCCCAGCTGCCAACAGAGGCGCCCTACTGGACCACTTCCATAAAGTTTCTGTACCTACCAGTGATTGCGAACCTAAAATATGTAAAAATAGAGCCCAAGTTAAAAAAAAAACACCCGTAAGAGGTTGGGGGACACCCGTGCCAATGAGAAGCATTATGAGTTTCCACAGTAACAAACCTCAGCTCAGGATTTGACTAAACCCACTTTCTGGGACAGTCCCCTAGAAGGAAGGACATGTGAGAGAAACAAGACAGAGAGGCGGAGGAGTGCCATTCCTGAACCTTTGAGTCATTCTGGCTTCTGTTTCATAAGAGAAATTGGGGGTCGAGCTTCCCCCCTTCAGAGTAAAACATGAATAATGAAACTGAGTGCTGCTTATTCTGAGGAAACACACCGACAATGAGATTGCGTAGTTACGGGATGATGTCTTAATGATGAACATTGCAGGAGTCAGGGGCCGGTTTGAGTTCTGAGGATATCAATCGTCTCATTCTGACCAATATTTCCAAGAAAGTGCAGGGTGTGGGTGCTCTGGAGGAAGATAAGAGAAGAGCTGATGCAGTCATGACCTAAACCAGAATCTTGAATGGCAGCTCAGTGTAACATACAAGATTACGTCAGCTTTATTTTACCATAGGAGGGTAAATCTGGTGATATTCAACTATTTAGTTATTATAGTTTACATAATTATTGTCAACAAATCAAAACTAAATGTCTCCCATTAACAAATATTGTATCTAAAAACACATCGGTGAGCCGACAGTCGCACCAGCGCTTTTATTGCACCTGAGAGGCGCCTGCAGGTAGAATGACGCCCAGGTCGCCCCAGTGAGTAACTGGCTCAAGGTTGAGCCGCTAACCTCAGTTAGCTCTGTTAGCAGTGTTCACTCTTAGCTACACTAGTCCAGGTGGCACAGTTAATTCTGTTAGCAATAGTAGCTCTGGTAAAAAAAATAAATAAATAAATAAATATATATATATATATATATATATATATATATATATGCTATGATAATTATCAATCTTAACTCTGTTAACACTTTTATAGCTATAATACTATAGCTAACTGTAGCTAACCATTAATGATAATAATTATATTATTGTTAGCTCTACCAGCTCTGGTGGTACCGTTAGCTCTACTATGACTGTTAATTGTTTTGTTTGCATGTTAGCTCTGTCAGCTTTGTTAGCTCTGTTGACTCTGTTAGCTGTGTTAGCTCTGTTAGCTTTGTTAGCTCTGTTGACTCCATTAGCTTTGTTGACTGTTAGCTGCGTTAGCTCTGTTGACTCTGTTAGCTGCGTTAGCTCTGTTGACTCTGTTAGCTGCGTTAGCTCTGTTGACTCTGTCAGCTGTGTTAGCTCTGTTGACTCTGTCAGCTGTGTTAGCTCTATTAACACTGTTAGCTGTGTTAGCTCTGTTGACTCTATTAGCTGTTAGCTCTGTTGACTCTGTTAGCTGTGTTAGCTCTGTTGACTCTGTTAGCTGTGTTAGCTGTGTTAGCTGCATTAGCTCTGTTGACTCTGTTAGCTGCGTTAGCTCTGTTGATTCTGTTAGCTGCGTTAGCTCTGTTGATTCTGTTAGCTGCGTTAGCTCTGTTGACTGTCAGCTGGGTTAGCTCTGTTGACTGTCAGCTGCGTTAGCTCTGTTAGCGTAGCTGTGTTTTGATGAGGCGGTGCTGCAGTTGTTCTGGCTCAGGAGGTGCTTAAAAGGAAAACCACCAACACCTTCTACCTCCGCGCAACCGAAACCATTTAAGATTCCTATCTGTACGCTAAAAATAGATACCCATTTGACAGTAAACATACATTAAAGGCGCAGTTGCAACCAAACCTTGCTGCTTTTTGGATCTGAAGGGGAGTTTGAGACCAGGCCGGTCTAACAGTAGCTCTTTTCAGTCATGGTTTAGCTCTAAATAAACAAACGCACACTTGTACAGTAAAATAGTGACAAACCGCTGTGAGCAAACATTGTGGAGAAGCTTTTACACTTGAGCCAATGTTCCCTGTCAATGAGTAGCAATTTGGAAATGTTTAACTGACCGGGAACGCAGGAGCAGGTGGGGATGTTTCACTGGAGCTAACTCGGTTGCTCTTTCATAGAAAGTTCACTCGAGGCAATAATTTCACCTTCAGCCCACGTCATTCCTCGTCTCTTACTCACACACTGTGGCCTTGCATGCCAAACATCCACCAAGGCCTTGTTACAGTCTGTGAGGAATCAAAGAAACGCTCTTCGCTGAGGAAGCTGCCAAGGAAGAGTAAATATTTGCATTCAGCCTCACCTCGACTTCCTGTAGGCCTTGATACGGCACATGAAAGGACAAACTACCCAATAACACACAAATGAGCCATCAGGGTTAGTTAGGACACAAACGGACGGACACACGGAGGTCAAAGTGAGCCCACGGAGCGTCCGGGTCTGAAAGTGTACTGCAGCAAAGTTGCTCTTAAGTGTCTTGATGCATTAAAGTAAAGCACTTAGAATGAAAGCCACAAGGGGACTGATAAATGGCACTAAAGTAAATAATGACGTAGCGTGATTACACAGCTCTGTGCATCATGTGGTGTGAGTCAATGTTTCACTTTGGCATTTTAGATTTTATCATCGAGGCCCATCCCTTCATGTGCAGCCCTCCACAACAATGGGAGGAATGTGGGTGTAGGGAACAATCTGCACCATCCTGTGATGGTGACACCTGTGTAAAAAAAACAAAAAAAAAAAAAAAACAGACATGTCAGGACATGCCATCACGCAAGGGCAGGAAATACAGTATATGATGTGTATTGATTTTGCCTTGGTGCCAAGGAAAGCTCCTTCAAAACACAACTAGTTCAGTTTTCTTTTACTATTGTCGGCTTTTAGTCGCAGTTTGGTTATGTTTAGGCAACTAAACTGCTTGGTTTGGATTAAGAAAAAGTTGATTGGGTCAAAATAATACGTCAAATATGAGTTTAAAGGGCAGTGGCACAAAATATCTTCCTTCCAACACCCATAATAGACATATTGACTATCTTACACCACATTTATATCTGCATATCTTACTGGACAAAGATCCTCTGCTGCTCACATCTCTCTTTTGTCTGGTTTTAATATTCGACCTATTAAATAATAATACGCAAGGCTTTTAGTCACCTGAAAAACAGCTTTACCACATTTGAGTCCCCACAACTTTGTCCATTTGTGATAAATCTCTGATATCACCTGGTCGGCAGGTTTTTATTGCAGCAGACGGGTTTAACTTCATGTTGCTGTAAACGCCCATTAGTCCAGAGGGGATGTTAATGACTGAATTTATGGTCAAATCACGTTAGGATTAAAAACCAACATGTGCGCATGTGCACACATAATGCTAAACATAATGTTAATAATTTCTGTGCATAAACTTAACTTCCTCACTTGGAAATATATCTAAAATACAACATCAGATATACAGAACGCCTGCAGGGGCTCCTTGTTTTATTTCTTTACCAGCGTTACCAGTCTGCTCACTATGCACATGTCAAAGCAGCACCGCCGGTTTGATATGCTCGATCTCCCCCTGGTCCCACCTGGCAGGTAAACCCAGACTTTATCTGCTCTCTCTCTCCCTTTCCCTTTCACACGGTCACGCCTTTATTTCTTTATCTAGGCTCCGTTCCCAGAGGAAATCAGGTGCTAAGCAGCAGCCCGCAGAGCGCTTTCAGGCCTCGTTCTCTCCTTCAGCTTTTCAGTGTCTTTAACTTTCTCTTTCTTCGTTAGCTGGGTAAAGGAAAAAAAAAAAAAAAAGGATGAGCGAAGGATTAGCTCATGAAAGCAAAAAGGTTGGATGTAAGGGAGAGCAACAGCGGAGGAGATTCTGCACTTGGTTGCCACGGCGACCAGGAGGCAGCTGATTAGTGTGTGTGTGTGATGCGAGTGTGTCTGGGCCTGTCGGTCCATCTCTGCGGCTGATAAATGACCCGATACTACACATGGAGAAAGGAGCGTTTTAACGATCATTAGCAGCAGCTTCCCATTCATCAGCTCTGACTTGTCGGTTGCTCTGGTGTTGCACCATAACAAGCTGCAACGCTCAAATCTCTCCCCCCCTCACCTCCGATTGTGAAACTCCCCCTGACCACAACACACACATGCAACAGACGTTGATTAACACCCCACATCCTCTTCCTTTTCGGCAAAATGGAGCCAGAGATAGATTGAAATTCAATTACTTTGAAAAAACACACTTTGCTAATATTAGTAATCTTGTGTGCAATCATGTCGTCAAGCAGATTATCCGTTTATTTCTTTAGGTATTAGGCTAAATATCAGGTTTTATCAAGTCTTGTCAACACATTTATTGACAGCAAGAACACTTGGTAGTTTCAGCACTAAAATCCCCTCCTGTGCACGTAAAAACAACCCTCAACACCGCAGAGAGTCCCTACGTTTCTGCGTGCCACATCTCTTCGAGGTGGCTCGCTCTCGTCAGAAGAGAACCGCTTTCTAGCAAACCGCCGAGCACGTGACGCTCAGGCAACACCGGCTGCAAGCTGCAGCTGGAAACAAAGCTGTGCTGACGCCGAAGAGGAAGCTGCAGGTCCTGGACCCAGTGGGCTCAGTGTCGATTACTGGAAAGCTCTTCACCGTGATAGAAAAGCTGACAAAGACTCGTCCCTTTGGAGACACAAACGCACTCTGACACACAAGGGCTGCTGTGTGTGTGTGTGTGTGTGTGTGTGTGTGTGCGCAACTGTCCCGCTGAATGGCAATGACTTGACAATAACGATCTGGATCAACCAGCCTTCAACCAGTCCCGTCCAGATAGATACAGAGAGAGAGAGAGAGAGAGAGAGAGGCCACATGAGGTGGAAAATTACTGGAACCGTAGGAGGTCATGCTCTGTGGGGGGAGCCGAGCATCGTGGGAAAAACACACAACAACAAACAACTAAATAAATACCACCAGGATGTTTCTACGATGACATACAGACATTTGGGGCCTTATAAAACCATTTCATTCTGCACTTTAACTGAGAAGAATCAACCATTTTTAATGCATTTGTGATCTAGTTCACGATACCAAACCCTCATTCCTGTGACTGTTTCAGCCGTCTGATATAGAAACCACCACGAGCATGTTATAAATTCCCCATGCCTGTGTTGTGAAGGGCATATCTGTGTTTCTGTGTGTGAGTGTGTGTGCAGAGTGTGCTGAGTCATAATAAAGGCAACATCCGCGCAACTCAGTCGGCAAACAGCCAGGCAAGAATGTAAAGAATGACTGAATGTGAGGCATTCGAAGTGGCAGCCACTCAGGACTTTTTTACAGCGTACTGTAGATGAATCACCGAGTGCATTTCTAGCACTAGAAGCACTGATCTGACTTTTTTTTTTTTTCCAGCCCTGACAGATTCTGATACCGTGGGCTTTGGGTATTGGCTGATAATTAAGAAGCTGCACGCCTCAGCGCGTGGAAGAGGCTGGGATCAATCATTTGTGTGTGTCAGGCAACATCAGGTTTGACTTTCCTGAATCTGTAAAACTAAATGTAACAAACACACAGATGGAAATTACCTGACTTGGCAGAAAACCTTTAAAATCAACAGAAACTCAAGTTCAAGAGCTGAAACCTTTAAAATGCAGCGACAATAATCATTCTGAGGGTTGTTGCATCCTCATCGATTTCCAAGAGCGCTGTCTAGACCTGAAGACAGTATTACAGAAGAGCTTTTCTACAGAACCCCTCATCTCGCTTTCAACCCCGTGAGGATGCCTTTGCTATTACACCGATTAACAAAAACTGACGAGTAGAGGCCCGTAAACGAAATGGATTAGAGGGGGATCTGAAAACACGGAGTGAGGCTGGAAAAGGAGAAAGCAGGATCACAGTTCAACAGTTCACGAGAGGCCAGGGGCGCTTCCCGAGAGTCACAAGGAGGACAGGCAGCCTCTTTAACACTCTTAAATATGTCATCTGTCCCGGCTGTAGCTGCGCAACTCTTTCTCTGAGTTACAACACTTGGGACACGCAAATACTGCAGCAACACAGAGCACTACACATCATGTGTTTTTTTATTATTGGGTAAGGCCCCTGCTGCATCCGTGTGACTGATGAAAAAACTGTTTGTAGAGCAGCACTGGGGGAGGTGTGGTGATGTTCTGGCTGGTGTAACAAGGTGACCTCATATAAAGACCAGAGTGCGTGTAAAGTACAGTGTGATACGTGTGCTCTGACCTCTGCCTTACACCGAGATAAACACACCGTGATCACTGTGACTTGGCGAGATCAAAGGAAGCGGCAGATTAACTTAAACCACCTGATGATAAATACAGGCGCACTGTGAAAAGGTCGTCCTGAGTGATATAAAGTACTTGAGGTAATCACTTTAACCCATCCACCCAGGAAATCTAATTTTTTTTTTGGCAAAATACCAAACTTTGAATCTCTCCATAGATATCTGTAATCAAATTGTCACAAGCTATATATCTGGGCTGTTTCTGAAGCCTTTAACGTGCGCAAGATCACATTCCTTTATTTTGAAAAACTCCAACCAAACTCAGTGACCAAGCAAGAAGGACCTCGACTACCAATACGTGACCAGCGCTGACGGACCAATAGTGCTGTCAAAATTATGTTCGATTATTTGCTCTACAAAGAAAATGTACATCTATTTTTTGTGCATAGCTAAATTGAGTTACCTTAAGTTTGAGTTACTGAGAAATAAATCCATCGATTGAAAGAATGAGATCTCAAAATGAGTTTCCTTCGTCTGGGCTCAGCCTCAGAGATATGGCGAGGAGCCCGGAGTAGAGCCGCTGAGGTGGTTCGGGGCATCTGGTGAGGATGCCGCCTCCCTTTGGAGGTTTTCCGGGCACGCCCAACCGGGAGGAGACCCCGGATGCAGATCTATAACTCTCTGGAGGGATTATATGTATATATCTCATTGGATGGGTGGAACTGCAGCGCACATACAGAGGGGGTTTGTGGGCGTCACAGGCAAATGAAATTGAAACTGTATGTTGGATCCAGAAGAGCTCTGTGAACAGTTAACATGTGGGACGCTGAGAAGAAACGATCAGAAATAAAGGCAAACACTTCCTGTATATCAGTAACATCATTTCAAAAAGATACAAGACTCATAATGATTCCCGTCTGTGTCAGTAAAAGAGCCACACACACACATCTCGAGAACACAAATCTGAAGTCTGGCCTATTTTTATGTTTGTAGAGCGGATCTCTGCGGCACAGTCGCACCACGGACTGAACCAACGCCTGGTTCAGCTACATTCACTTTCATAATTTCATTAATTCACCTCCACTTCATTTTTCAGTGAGCAAAAGCGACGCCGCATGACTCCTGTCCATCATCCTCATTGCATTCAGTGCAGCGGCTGTTTTTTGTTTTGAAATTTGAATACATAATTAAATCTATAACATCCATCAGCACTAGTACTCAGGGACCTGATGGCCAGCTAGCTGCCGGAAGGAAGCACTTGATCAGGCCCTAATGATGGAGTGCCTTTAGAGAACTGACTCCTGAGTAGCAGACATATGACTGCACACTTGGAGTTTGCCCAAAAGCCACATAAAAGGCTCTGACAGCGTGAGGAATGACTCTCTGGTCTGATGCGGCAAAAAACTGAACAGTTTGGCCCAAACCCCAGGAGCGAGGTCTGGCCAAATCCAGGTCCTGCTAAGGTCCACCACCTGGCTCATACTAAAACTGCTGCACTCACGGGGATTCAGGCAGGCGGACAATAGCTTCTGAATGGCACCGGAAAAACAAATAGACAGAACGGCAAAATGAAACACGCATGGCGATCTGTTGCTATGGTGACTTCGTATTGTTTATAAAGAACTGAACAAAATATCGTCAATGAAGCACATATGCATTGCATTATGTAAAGGGTAATTATTATTATTGCAAAGTAAACCCCCGACAAAGTGATGATCATCTTGAAGGGGTTATTACGCGACTTCCTACCAAACAGATCAATAATTTGTTACAAAAAAGTGATTTAAAAAGGATTTTCTTGCTTCCGCTACCAGAACGGCGTCCCCAGCAATGGTCTGTTGTACAGAAACAGACGGTAGAGCCCTTTAATTGACCAATCAACAAAACGGTGTAATAATATATATAGCATCACAGTATTTAGTGCATTACTATATGTTTTCTGCTTGTGTGAGAGAACAACGTTGTAAATTCCATCGCAGAGGAAGAAATCATATAATCTGGTTTGCCATCTGCCTGAACGCAGCATTATCCCTCCAGTGGAGCATCATGGGAAGGGAGACCGGTCAGACCTGACGATAATGAAGAAGTCGTCTTTGAAGAAAACCTGGTCCAGACTAAACTGGCCGTCAGAACGGGGCGAAGCTTTGCACCCCCGAGGCACGACAATGACCCAAAACACACGGCAAAGACGGCTTTCTGAACATCCTTGAATGGCCCGGACAAGTCCAGGAATTTAACCCCCCGGAGAACACCTGTGGAGAGCAGGTAGTGACTAAACTGAAAATGGAATTACTGCCAAAAAAAAAAAGAAAAAAAAAAAAACCTGAAAAAGGCTCTAAATACTCATGTAAACAAGAGACTTCAGTTCAGTTTGTGTTTTTTTAGATGCACATGCAAAAATCTCACATTATGGGCAGAATCACCTTTTTTTTTTTTTTTTTTAAAAAAGCATTTGTTACCACACTACCTCAACACAATGCTCTCATTGAAGTGAATGAGGCGGCTGACCCTTTTCCACCCTCCTTACATCGGCTTCAACACGGCCTGTGTTTGGCTCAGTGTCAGAACAGATAAAATAATGATCTCACGGTTAAAACGCAGCATAACTTCATGACCCTCACCGTCATCATCTCCAGCGTCATCACCATCACATGATTAGAATTACTGCATTCATCAGGAACAACCTTCAGTCCAACCTGGTGGTTTCACAATGTCAGTTTCAATCTCCCAAGCATCAACTTTGTGTCCACTAAGAGGACAAGAAAAATAAAAGCCAACAATGAGGCAGCTTGTTCCTTCCTTCCTTATCGCCATCCTCATCATCTTCACAAGCTGAATCTCTTCCTGCTCCTCTTCAAGGACTTCCGCCCTTTTTCTTTTTATTCTCACCACATTAAAGGAGGCGTTTCCAGGAGAGAGCTGCTTCCCTCCTGGTCATACGCTATATATACACATACACACATATACACACATACACACATATACACACATATACACATACAATGCTTGTTGTTGTTGTGATCGTATCCCTCAATCTGTTGTATGTCGCTGCTATGCGTCTCTGCGTCCACCATATTGGGGAGGGGTGGGGATCAAGATCTGCTGGTAAACTGTATTTAGAGACGCAGGGACTCAAACTCCCTTAATTCTGAATCCGTTTTCATCAAATTTGGTTTGTTACGAGTGTGAGAAATTGAACGTGATACTGATTATATGTTGGAATTAAATTCAGTTACCGGGGGCGGACATAATTAAATTAGCCCTGCACAAAAACATGAACGTAAACAGCCACAACTTCTACTGGGACATGCAAGGCTGTGATCTCATGTAAATAATTTAGATTTTCAGCTTTTGTGAGTTTATTTTGTGAGAAATATACTTTTCTGTAGCTGTATTCTATTATTATAAAGTCACCTGTTTGTTGTGTGAAAATTAAATGATTTCATTAATGAAATAAGACGAAGAACATCCAGCCAGTTTAGTTTTCATGGATTCACTTTGCCACACAGCTTAATAACTATACAATACTATCATATGATAAAGTATAATTATATAATATATAATAAGAGAATTGCTATATTGCAGCCTGCATGTCTATTCAGAGGGTTAATATTCTGCCGTGGGGCCGATTAGATTCGCCTCCAGTAACCAAATTTAATTCCAAACAATAAACAGTATCATGTTCAATTTCTCACGTTCACAACAATCCAAATTTCATGAAAAACTGGTTCAGAATTAAGCAGCATGCGTCAGTACAGTTCAGTCTGTTTCTATATCTGTGCTCCCGCTTTGTAAATACAATAATAATTGTTCTGATTGCTTTGCCCGGTTAAATAAAGATTAGATTAAGATAGATGGGAAAGGAATTACTGGAGAGCTAAGCACTAAGCAGAGAAGTCGGCTAACTTACGGCTTCCATAATCAGAGTCAGTTCGGTGAGTGACGGGCACGTACATTGGGGAACACTAAGAAGGACAAAGTCGAGGCAAAATCCAAGAAAAATGGGAATCAAGCACAATCCAAAAAAGACAGACAGGTCCAGCGAACAGCCAGAAAGATGAACATACACCCCCAATGAGAGGAAAATATGAAAAATACATATTACACTTACTGATGCCTGAAGAAGAGCGCATCCATTCGAATCCTTTTACTTAAAATGTGCATGTTTCATATGTAGCTATTTTATATTTCAGCATTCGCTTGAATAAATCGGGTTCCCCTCTACTTATTTTTCCTGACGCGCTGCTCAGGAATAAGAAAACATTTAAAAACAACAAGCTGACAGGCGACAGCTCCGAGCACAAGAGGACACGACTGCCACAGCTCTCAGTCAAGTTTAGCGACGTGATAATAACTTGTTGGGCCGTCTTTGCTCCTTCACCTGCAAATCTGGAGGTCGGACGGAAAGCAGGACTGTCCCAGGATCCAACTTGAGTTGTAAAAGATCATTTTAGAAGCAAAAGCAGTACGATCAGAACAGCAAAACCAGGAGACAACAAAGGAGAAGCAATAAGTTAAACGGTTTAAAAGACAAACAGAAGAAGAAAGGCAGTTAAAACCCAAGAAATAAACCCAAGGCTGGGGGGGGGGACCTGCCTCACATGTAGAGCCAAACCATTACTGAGTTTTGGGGGGCTACAACTGCAAAAGCGTGATCTCCCCTGTGCTTCATCCTTGATGTTGGGACAACCAGAAGCAGCAGGTGAGCGCGGACCTGAGTGACCGTGATGGGATGGAGGTCGATGGAGACAAGTTGGAGGTTGGAACGAAGAGGAAGCCACTTCACACCACCGTCACATCACTGACTTCTTGGCGAGCTCATGGCCACCTCAGGCAGGGGCGTTGAGGGGGTTGTTGTGGAGGGAGGGGGGGGGGGCAGAGCTAGTTTGTGGTGTGATGGATTATTTCCAAGCGGTAGAAAGGAAGCAAGAAAAATGGGGAAATTAAATCATTAAACTTTCCCTCAGTGGTGACACTTTACTGGTGTTTGTGCCAGCGTCAGTGTGTCTCCTTTTGGACCTTTGAGCTGCCTGTGTGTGTGTGTGTGTGTGTGTGTGTGTTGAGCCGGCGGTGAGACCATGAATTAAAGAGGAGATTAATGAGTCAGGACATGGAGGCTCAGACACCAATCTGTTCCCTGCCCCACTCTGGGGGCCGTCTCTCTCTCTCTCCCTCTCTCTCTCTCTCTCTCCACGAAACCCCATTCTGTCAGCACACACACACACACATATGTATACACCGCTGAGGCCCAGCAGGAAGGCCAAGGACTCGGGACTGTGTGTGTATACGTCTGGCAGAGCGAGCACATGTTTAGGAAAGTGTACAGACAGAGAGGGAGA